>NC_090885.1:13888860-13893860 GCF_036669925.1 Montipora capricornis | reverse complement strand
GATCCTCGCACTTATCTAGACAATTTAAGGACGGTGCCTACTAATTCAAAGATATTTTTGCCCTGGTTTATGATTATGCAGGAAATGTAGATCTTAACAAGTGTTATTGAAATCCGAAAAGAAAATTGGGTGTAACCACGCATTTTTCAAAGATAATTCATGCATAATATTTTTCAAAAGTCTTAAAATACAAAGCAATGTATGGCGTTCTTTCTCAAATTGAAGCTTAATTACCTCTCAAAATGCATGGTTACCCCCAATTTCTTTTTGGATACCAAGAGTACTTACTAAGACCTACTTTCTCCGGATAGTTTTAAACCGCGCAAAAATATTCTTGTATTAGTGAGCATCATCGATATGCGCAATAACAATTCTTGGTTTGCATCTGACGTCACGGCGGCCATGTTGGTTGGTAAGAACAATAAACTGTCTCTCCGCAGGGGACTAAACTTGACTATTACACATTGGTGTCACCAGCTCGAATTTGCTGGGCTATCAGCACGCAGCTAATTCTTGCTTGCTCTGTTTCTCTTGCGTCATACCTACAAACAATACATTTTATATATGTAGAATTGACGTCATACCTACAGACAATAGTTTTATGCATGCAGAAGTGACGTCAACTGACACACTAACCAGCAGTTTGATCAGTTTTGTCATGGCGGAGCTCAGCTCAGGAATATGCATAATAAAACAATTATTGAATTCGGTTTTCGCATGTTAGCGATAATCAACAAGGCCTCAGTTTGTGTTATCCGCCTCAGCCTTCGGCTTCAGCAGATAACACAAACTTTGGCCTTGATAATTATAATTATTATTTTCAGGCGTCTAGAAGAGACAACTGCTTTCGTCCGATGGGAAGGAAACCGGAATCCAGCAAATGTGAGGCTTTGGAATCTGGAATCCATTGTATGGAATCCGGAATCCACCACTTTAGATGGAACGAGAATCCCGTGGGTCCACGACTCGGGATCCGGGATGCACTATAAAAATCCGGAGTCCAAGGGCTGGGATCCGGAATCCAAGGGCCACCTAGGGCGAATTTCTTAAACTCATGGTTCAGAAAAGAGCGAGGATCACTTCAATCATTCGTCTCATAGTTCATCGGTTCCTCGTTGTTCGATTGTGTGAAATGACAAAATCGCCTTGGTGTTGTGGAAGCTACGGAAACAATAGATCTCTCATTAGCTATTAGCCCCCTTTTGTTTGGCCACCAACAAATTGTGCATTTGTGTCACTAGAGATTGGTTTTCAATTCATATTAAAGCCAATCAATAAGGATGCCGCAGAACCAACGTGAACGCGATTACGTAACTTGCAAACCACCTTAAGTATGATACTTCGATCAGTTTTCCTGTGGTGTATCTGGTGTATAGCTACATGTATACGGATTTTATTAATTTAGCGTACTCTTGTTGGGATCAGAGCATATAGAAGAGGAACCGTGATACCTTAAAGTTTAACTAAAGCGATCAGGGACCGGTTGCTTGAAGCTTGGTTAGCTCGAACCGTTGGTTAAGACGTATCAAAACCTATAGGTTTCCATGGTATTTAACGCCGGTTAGCGCTAACAATGCTTCGAACAACCCGGGCCAGTTCGGCAAGACACGATTGATTTCAAGTTGACCAGCTGAATTTGAAAACTTTATTCCCTCTGCGGGAACAACTTTTCACTTCCATCATCATTGCCATCAACTTAGTTGCAAATGATATCTGTAAATGTGGATTTCAACCACCAAATATAACAACAAGAAAGAAGGTCAATCGTTAAAGTTTTCTCAATTAAGTCACTGACCCAGAAGTTAGTCGCTCAAAACATGAAAACGTTTTGCATGACTCTAGGTGACCGCCTACTTTGGTTTCCCTATGACAAATATGGCGGCCGACTGACTTCCTTCATTTCGGTTACCGTTTATAAGTAAAATCAATGGCCGCCGCTTATCGCGTGATACTCCTCAGTTACCATACCTATTGGTCAATAGTGATTTCATTTTCTCCTGGACCAAAACATGTTTCAAGTCAGTGTATCTGCCTTACTAGTTATTTCAGCATACCACTAGGTATTTTCTTTATGCTTTGAGTATAAACCTCTCTTGTTTGTAATTATCTGGGCGACTCGGTTCAGTAATGGCTCCATCATTGCACAATCTGCGACACGCTCCCAGAACGTACACTCCATGTCGTCAACATTGTTAACTTTGTTTTCAGTCCAGTCACAATCTTCTCCCTTTTTTCAAGTCTTCTCTTCAACACTTCATTTCTTTGCTTGACCTCCTTTTGTAGTTTCATGTATTTATCGATTTCTTCGCGTACTTGTCCGATGGCACTATCTTTCACTCGCAATCGATCCTTCATTTCATTTATAACATTCTCGCATCGCTGATTTAACTGCTCTTTCTCAAATCTCAGTTTCTCTGCCTGAAGCAAAAGTGTATCCTGAAAGTCTTGGGAATTTTTTAATAAACTGTTCTTCTTAGCAAGCTTCGTCTTTAGTTCGTCGATTTCGTGATTTGCTCTAGCGACTTCGTTCATGATGTCGACCTTGCTCTTCTCTAGCAGAAGCAGTGCTTCTCTATTTTCTTGGATAGTCCGCTCCTGTTGACAAAGTATTGTCTTCTTCATGATCAGAAGGGACAACAAAGCACCGCGCATTCAATGTACGAATGTCTCGGAAACAGGAAATCTGAACTGAACTCGTCCCTCGCGTTTCTGTGAGGAACTTGTGACTGTCTTGGAATGCCAAATTAAATTCCACAACTTTTATTGATACAGGTCATATTACTTATACGTAATCCCATGACACAAAAACTTGATGATTCACAAATGAGCGGCAGTGCGTTAAATAAATAAACGTTGGTTACAGCATAATTGTAGAGTTAATGTTGAGAAATAAATTTGAAAATCGGCACCATTCCTTCCCTGAAAATTACTCTGTGGTTTTGGAGTAAAGTTGATCGTTCCTTCTGAATAACCAAACAAAGCTTTGGATGTCCTATTAGAGTTTTCTGATTTAGTGGAAGTTCGCGGGAGTTCGAGCCATTCTTCCGAGCTTTTTAAAAATGAAAGATTAGAAACTTGATGAGAATCGCTAACACTTTATGTTCTATAAAACGAGCGTGTTTGGTGTATATAATAACTGTCTACGCAAATATTTAAACAAGAACAAGACTTAAAACAAACAAAAAATAGTCTGGCCTTTAACAATCATTACACGTAATTGTTTGACAGTTGTAATTTTACCATTTGTCCACCTTTGACATGGCTGACACATTTTAGTATGAAGCCAAGCGTTACTTAGAAAAAAAAAGAAAGCTTTATTTTTTCGCAGACTCCTGTACTGTCTGTACTTGCCATATAGCTAAAAGGTCTTATTTTTGATACAAAATGTTGTCTTTCATGCCCTTTATTAACTTGCATGCAGGAAAATGCTTGTCCATACAACGATATTGAGCACGTTGTCCACATTCTGTCAGTCAGGATTTTCCACTATTAATTAAACTCTTACAACGTGAAATTTATCGGTAATTTTGAGGGAAATAAAGCTGCTAGGAAACAAGATACAAAATTCTCTAAAGTGAGATGTCATCCTTACTCTGAAATCGCTTTTTGAAGTAAAATTTATTCTTTTGTGATACCGCTTAGATTGACGTATGAATAATCGGGTTGTCATTTGCGTGCTGAGTTTTGTGATTTTGAGAATGTAGGTAAACATTATGCTCACGCGCGTTGCTAACATCGACATGCAATATGTTTTGCTTGTATTGTGGACACAATTGTCTTCGAGGCGGCGTAGTGACCAGAGGACACGGGCAAGTGGATGTTAAGACAAATAAAAGCGTCTATAAGGTCACTTCACAAATTCAGCACAAATTCACATGTAAAGGTATTTCATCATGGCAGCGGGAGAATTGATGACAACTTTGCCCTCAGTTAAACAAGAAAGCTATCACGACGTGAATGGTGCTATTTCAAAGGACCAGACAGAAAGTATAAAGGAATGCGTAGAGCAAAGTCTCTCATGGGAAGTTGTGGAAGATTTTGAGTACATTGAAATGGCAGCAACGGATACGAAAATTGCCGGCCGCCGAAAAGTCACGCTTCCCGATGGAGCAAGTACTGCAACGAAATCCAGGGCACTGAAACCGGAACGATACAGCTATAACACGATGAACACGGAACATTTAAAGCTTCCTAAGCAAAGTACCAATCGACCAGAGATAGTGAAATCTTCGTTGGGACCACCAAATCGTAATTTTACGTCTCAAGTTTGTAGGAGCGAGTCGACAAAGATGGCGATGCCATCGAGTTTATCCCTGCGGCAGCGATCCATGACTGAATCTTGTTTGCTGGTTTCCCCTGAAACAGCTAGGAATACAGTTGTAGGGAAGTCGTTTCGGGAAAACTTAAGTTTAATATATCGTCAAAACAAAGAAATGAAAAAGCTTGAATACGACAACGTGGCCTCTAGACAGGCGTTAAAAAATGCACAAGACTTGATCAACAGTTTGAAAGCCAAGATTGAAAAGCGAAATAAATATATCAAAGAAAGAAATCTAATGGAGGGAGACCTTGTGCGTGACCTTGAAGCTTTACGACGAGAAAGAGATGAAAAGTTATTGGAGTATCGATCAATAATGAAAACGATGAACCAAGCTCTTGCGTCGAAAGACGAAGCTCTCGAGGAGATTGAGGCAGAGAGAAAAAGAATGGAAAGTGTTTATCAAGAGCACTTAAGAGAAAATACTGATCTAATGAGAAAAATGGAGGGAAGAGAAAAACAGATAACACAGTTGAAGGAAAAGACTGAGAAAGCAACAAAATGGAAGGCAAATGCTCGAATCTAGTTGAAGATTGACAGACATACACATTTCACCTTTGACTTCGGTTTTTGTACCTTGAAGGCAAGCATTCAGGGGCACAGATGCTCAGACATTTCGGGCTTTATTCACTCAAATTTGCGCTTTATGCACTCTTTTTCCTTCTTGCCTTCGAACACTCGC
>NC_090885.1:13861360-13881360 GCF_036669925.1 Montipora capricornis | reverse complement strand
GAGAGACGTCCAAGACGACGCGGGCGAAGAGAAGGGCGCAATGATCTAGCTCAGACCTAATCAGCCTACTGATGGTTCAGTAGAAGTCCTAGTACAGGAGGGTACAAAAGACGAGCACAATGACAAGCCGATAAATGAGAAAATCGCCAGAGTCCTCGGTAACATTTTAGCTTCTGCCTGGAACGACCAAGTTTTAAAGAAGCAGGAGAAGCGTACGGAACAGAGTATAAGACCCGGAAACTGTAATCTTTTGCGGATTACTAAAGTAAACGCTGAAATATGGGCTACAGCCCAGAAATTGCAGGACTTCCTGATGAAAAGATAATACCCGTAGCCTGTCATACAGGGGTGATTGGGGAGACAGTGGAAAAGAAATCAACTATGCCAGCTCCCAAGGAACTCTGGAAGAGCCTGTCACACTCTATCCTATTGATAGCCTCAGCCAATAACGATCTTAAGATATGTCCTCGTGACTTGTTTAAAGTTGATTTGGATATTAAGTATGTTAAAAATATATTCCAAAGGATTTACCACAACTACAAACGTTTTCGAGTCGGTGAAAGTGGAACGATGTATTTTTTTTAGAATGTTCGGAACTGTGAATAACTATTACCCAATCCCGTAGGAAGTGTTCTTTTAGACAAACTGTCCATTCTTCGGATGCATTCTCTCTGCTCTTCCTTTAAAGATTTTTGAAAAACTTCTGAGGTCGAAGCAACAGCAAACAGAACCTAAACATCATTCCTGTTAAAATCCTTCTCGGCGGCCATAATTTGATCAGCTGTTAACCGCTGTTAAGTGTGATTTGGAATTCTGTAACCAATCGGAGCGAGGCTCCAAGAGATTAATTCTTTTTCGGCCAATCAGAGTACAGTCCAGATTCTGGACTACGGGCAGACAACTCGTTAATTAAGAAACTGTATCAGGTGTACCTTTTCGCGCTAGCTCTGTCTAAAGAAAAGTACGCCTGATCGCAGGTTAGGTCAGATATTAATTGGTGGATATCTATTATTCAAAAATTTGGTTTTATCAACGGAGTTGATAATGTAAATTGGCCACCGTACAGAGATTCTAAAAGCTGACGTTTCGAGCGTTAGCCCTTCGTCAGAGCGAATCGAGGGATTATGGGTTACGTGTAGTTTTTATAGTAGAGTAGGAGCTACGCTATTGGTGGTAACATGGCAACGTGAAAAATAGGAATATATTAGTTAAATGAAAAGCGTTCGTTAATACCGTGAGGATTAAGGGTGCCGATTTGAAAGATGAATTTTTGTTCCAGATTCTTGCGGCTTTCCGTCGTACCTAGATGTAGGGAAAGGCCGCAGATAGCCATGTGTTTTTTGGAGTGGTTAGGCAGATTAAAATGGCGAGCGACTGGCTTGGATGCATCCTTGTCATTCTTCTCAACATCGCGAAGGTGTTCGCGGAATCGGTCACCTAGTCGTCTACCTGTCTCACCAATGTATAATTTATCGCATAACGTGCAGGTTATGCAATAAATGACATTTGCGGAGGTACATGTGAAACGATCGGTGATCTTAACAGATCGCTTAGGTCCCGATATCTTGCTAGTTCACCCTCACTTTCCATCCTCATAATCACGCAGTCAAAAGCATCATTCTTAGTAATTTTAAATTACTCCAAAATGATCCCGAGACTGGTAGAATCTTTTCGCAACCTCCACTTATTTCATTCAAACGCGACAAAAACGTAAGCAACTTTTTAGTTAGAAGCGCGCTCAAAACTAACGAGCAACCCGGCACTTTCAAATGCGCGCGCTCACGATGCAAAACTTGTCTTTTCATTGTTAACACTAGCAAGATATCGGGACCTAAGCGATCTGTTAAGATCACCGATCGTTTCACATGTGGGGTGGGAGGGGGGGGGGGCACTCTTTCCATTATGATGTAATAATATGACAAGAGAAATATGGGAGTGGTGCATACCGAGAGGTAATTGGCGAACTGCAAATATATTCCAGGGAGGGAAGGGAGGGACAATATTGTCGCTGACAGGGCATCTAGGCTCTTTGATGACACCACAAAATGGAAGCTTGATGTCCACACTCCTTCTACGGAACTTCCGAATCGATGTGAGCCCGTCAAAAATTTCCCAATGCCTCTTTTCCCCAAGTATTCTTTGGTCGCCTACTGTGGCCTGAAATTGCTTTTTTAATAGCAGTCTTGCAAAGAGTATTTCAACGAACACTTACAAACCTCCTTGCGATATTTTTTACTGCCAGTGAATTTTGAAATGCGGCAGCTGTATTATAGACTTTCTGGGTGTCGAACGTTAATGAGGAAATTCGTGCTACCCAAGAAGACTCCTGCACTTCAGAATGTTTTAGCGGCTGGTGTACAGATGCTCTCAAGTACGACCCAACATTGTGAAAGCTTCAGATCAGTTTTCAAAAGATCAATTGCTTCGGATACCAAGGCCGGTAATTATATAAGAACATGCAAGCTTTGGGAAACAAGTACGTAAATAATTAAAACGGAATCTGTAGGATGAATAATAGTCTAAATCTGCCCCGCTCTTTGAAAATCCAGTAACACAGGTTAGAGATTGTGAATTGATCAGAGGATTTTTTGTTCGCAAGTGTCTGATTACCCTCACCACAGATATCAAATAACTTAAAACAAAACAGTTAAAAACAAAAATAGGAAACCAAACAAAATTACCAAGTGCTGACTCGTTATCACGAGGTTACCATTGTTTGCGGAAAAGCTGCGCTGTTCCATTAAAAAGTGGTTATTCAGCTGCTCATTGTTTTCGTTTAAAATTGTTTAGGGTAGCTTATTTTTGTCCTAATGGAAGATGAGATAGATGAAAGGATCGTTCGAAAGATCAAATTTAACAAATGAAGTCTTCATTTTGACCTCCATCATTAGGATGCCATGAAAGAAAATCGTACTGTCGATTCGAAGTGAACAGTAACATTATTCCTTCACTCGTGAAAGACTTAAAAGCGTCGAAAAAAGGCGTGAAGCTAAAGAACATGTGAAATCAGATACTCTGACTATAAAATGAAAGAAGTATTCGGCGTTTACAGCGGCTTGACAGGACCAAAAAAAAAAAAAACTGGAAACACGACGAAAGGATGGGTACCACTGAACGCGGGCCATAGATTGTTTTGACCTGTCGATGAAATCATTAAACACTAATAAACGCAAAGGGAAAATTCAAGCGACCTTTGTCAAGAGTATTGAAAGACTACAAACAATTCCCTCCTATGCCCTCGTTATCTTAAGAAGAAAAAAGAGGAAAAATAAATTCTGATAATTTGCAACTAACTATCCACAATTTCCGTAAAAGTGTCTTAACAAAAAGCCTAACAAAGGAATCTCACAACGTGTTTTGGTTAATTATAACGAATCATATCGGCAAACGCTTCGTTCCTTTTCTATTGTCAAACTTTTTGAAACATGGTGTAAAACGTGCCGGTTCTGTGAATGATAGGCAACCGGATAAAAGAATCGTTAAGTAATAATTTTTTGAGTCGTGATAAACGCCTGATCAGATCTTTTCGATTCAACATAAGTTTTTCAGCGAAATGGCTCTCAGAAAATCACACAAATGTTTTCTTTTTTCAATGCGATCAACATTTCTTCCTCCCCTGATGAAAGTTCTAAGAGACTCATTTTCAAAGTTATCTATCACTATCGGCCTAGAATTGATTTCGAATATTTTATTTAAACAAAATCCTGTGCTTTTGTCTTTGTTCATTATTGAACGTTGCTAATAAATTCAACATTAAATCTTCACAAAGCTGACATGAAAATCAACGTAAAGAACGGTTTTCACTTTAAACATGATAAATTTTCGACCACAATTTAATAGGGACGATCACAGTTTGTCGATCAATCTCATACAGGTGGCGAACATGGAGGAATATTAATCACTTCGAAAGAACCAGATTGTTATCACTCATAGCCGCGTTATACGTAAATGATGTACTTTATTCAAAGTAGCATACGCCACTTAAAAGGAAACTCATGGTTGAACTTGCGTATACCAGTCATACATACATTTACGTGAATAGGCTGGAATAGTTACAATTGCTTGTTAAAAATTCACAAGCAATCAAAGCTACAGTTGCTGTGGGCTTATGTCACAGAGCGTTAACTTTTTGTTCTTATCGTTAGCGAGAACTTTGGGAGCTATTAAAATAATGAGAATGACAACGCTTGAGATTCCACGCACGCAAAGAGAAATCAATCCATGTACTGCCTTACCGTTTTTCCCTTTACGTTTGCCACAGAACTTACGTATTTTAAAACAACGTAGGTTTGACGTTTTGAGGGAATGTTTAACTCTTTGTGTTCCGTCGAGTTTAAGCAGGGATCACTTTGTCAGAAAATTATTTTTGTTGGCACTTAAAAATGCAGTATGTGCTCCAGTTGAGCCATGTTTCGCAGGCTGATCGTGTCTCTTCAAAGTTCGCATGACAAAACGCTGAGAAGCTTCTCTGGAGTGTCTATGAGATGTGCAGGACATATGGGATTTTGAACTTCTAGAAAGGCCGCAAACTCTGAGAAGGAGTCCAAGACATCCCACTCAACGGTCAAGTTCATGTAGCACACTCCAGTTTGTTGAGTTAAATCTTTGCTAGTCGAATTACTGGGGTCCTCTTGTGTTAAACCGCAACTTTCAGTGCTGTTTGAATTTTCGCTTTTTATTTGTGTAGAAGGCAAAGACGATCGAGTCTTTCGGGTGGTTTCCTTCTCTTGTCGGTTTTTACGAACCCGCACATTAATCTTTCCAGTTTTCTGTTGACTTCCTGGTGTTGATGCCGTGGGTTTCATGATCTCCGCTTGGGTAACTGCTCTATTTTGAATAGAATGAATACCTGTTCGCGTCTCACTTTCTGCTGATGCGGTGGGAAAGTCAATGTGATGAAGCCTTGTTGTGTTTCCAAATCGCAATGCCATTCAGTAGTGTAATGCTTTCAAGCACGAAAAGTGTTATTTAAAATCGGACGCCGGATATTAGCTACTGCCCTCCGTTTTAAAATGTCCGCCTTGTTTTATTTATATGTTATCGCCTGTTTGGCTGCTCTTTCTATCCCGCGTGTGAACTGTGTATGATATCTCAGCTATAACATAGACGAGGCAGTTTGCGACTACAACTCCTTTCACACAGTTCACTCAGTAATTTCAGTCGACACAGGTCTTACCACAGGCTCTCACGGGGCTTTCCAAACCGTCTAGCGAACTAAACTGCTCAATGCATTGAACAAATCCGCCCTTGCGCGCTATGCCGGACGTAAAATTCGCCTTGTTATCGTTGCTTTCCATGAGAAAAACTGACCACGAAACATATGGTGTTACCTGTTTGAATCACAACGAAGAAAGTCGGTTCGAGTCATTAGCCAAACATCTGCTTGCAAAAAGCGCACTATTGGCTACCGAAGAGATCCATTGTTTGAACTCTTCTTTCTATCGCCTTTGTGTGTTTTCTTTTTAGCTCGCTGGCTATAGATGATAAATTAGCTGGCCAAACACAGCATAAATGGTGATTTAGCGCGTGCAAGTTAATTTATGCGAGCTTTAATTTTTTTTTTGAAATTCGTCTTTTAAATATAACATTTTGATTGCATTTTCGATTTTCATCCTGAATTACGACCGAATGCTGTTTCCCTGAATTTGTTTTAAAATTTATTATCCACACAAATTAAGAATCACATGGTAAAACTTCTGTTAAATTATATTTGGAAGTGCTATTAGGAGAACAGCCGACCATCGCTAGAAAGTGTTAGTTTACAGTTTCGAATAATGCTTTCGCAACAATGAGAAACGAGTTATGAATCAAATAAATTGGTTCTTTCGTTTGCACTGTCGGGTCTTTTATTTAATGTTGTAGCCTATTCGTTGGGCAGCGATATACTTCAATTTTCTCTCAAGAAAATTTTCGGGGACAGAATAACTGTTCTTTGTACAATTTCACCTGTTTACCTTAATGCTTTGTGGTTGTTATGTTATTGTCTGAATAAACTCTCTTTAGCTTTCATTTTAATGTTCTGACCGAGAGGTAAGCGATAATGTAAATTTATTATTGTTACGATAGATTTCCTGCTAAGATTTTCCTCGTAATTTCAAACAATGTGCGGACTATCATTGCCTGAGGGATAAAAATGTTTGAAAAATTATTCGCAGACTTTTCACGACTGTCATTTTCTTTCGCCGTGCTTGTGCATCATTATATGTCTTTTTCGTGAATATTTCAATGATCCTTCCTTTAAGATTAAACCACCCTTCTCGGACATTCAATTAATTTGAAACTAGAGCCCTTCACCGAATGTTTATGGCTGTTCTTATCCGTTAAGTGACTTGTGATGGGGGGCAATATTGCTATCCACTGTTTAATTTTTTTTTTTGGTATGCTACAGTGATTCTTTCGTTGTCGCGGGTTCGTCGTAATCAATTATACAGTATGCATCGTGCAGTTGTACTTAGCGATAACACTCAAGAAAAGAAAATTAATTTTTCCCAATTTGGATAAAGAGCAGTTGGACATTTCCCTGAATTGACTGAAATTACTGCAGCCTATCCTCTAATTTGCGATTTTAATTTAACTGCAAGCAGATAAAATGGTTCAGTTCAAATTAAATTCTTTGTTGGGTATAGTTATTGACGGTCGTGTTGGCAGATATCAGCCGATGCCCTTTGTTGAGTCTCGCTTCGTGGCTCAGTAAATGTACAACACTAGCAAGATCCAAGATTTTTCTTAGGAGGGGGGCGTACCACTAATAAGGAATGGCGTAGCTGACTGTTGAGGTTTTTTGTTTTGTTTGCAGAATACCAGCACTTTTTTCCTAGATCCGCCCCTGACTAGCCACCTCCACTTCCGTAAATAGTTCTTAAATATCCACCGCACCCTTTGTCGACAGTATTATTCGCCGGCTAATCACGACAATGCAGAACAGGAATATAGCTCTCTTCATTCTTAATTTATGTAAACATCCCTTCACAACGGGAAGAACCTCTTTAACACTGCAGTCGTATCGATACGGACCTAATTAGATGCATGACGCCACATGCATAAAATTTGCACGTGAAAAACGAGGGATTGTATGGTTAAAAAGCTCATTAAAAAGGTGGATGACGTCAAAATGACGTTTTGCATCTCATTAAGATCTCACTAATCTTCATGTGTTTTAGATCGTATTTTCGAATTCTCCCAAAGTGAAAAGAGGATGGATCAAGAGGAAATCTCCCAACTTGGGTCACGCAAGTGTGTCAAGCAAATCCGTGTGAAGTAAAAATACTTAAAACTTACTTTTTGTGGGGAAAAGAAGCAACGGAGGTTCCGTTCAGCAGGCGTCCATGTTGGAAAAAGATGGTGACGGGAGAAAGGAGGTTAAGATATAGAGAGACGCTAAGGAAGATGGGAATGACGTCATTCACCTCAAGGAGGGAAAGACCCAAACCCCGCACAGTCAAAAAACAAGAAAAGAATAACAAACAAACTGCGGTTATGAACATAACGAGACAACGCATGTTGTAAAACGTATTATGAACTTGACGTTTCGTATGCTCCATCTTCAGAAGTAACGGTTACCTAAAGTACTTCTGAAGATGTATGTTGGAGCATACGAAACGTCAAGTTAATAAAAAGTTTTACAACATGCGTTGTTTGTTATTTTTAGTCAAGTTGAAATGGCCGAAGAATAAGAGTGTCTACAAGAAAAGAAGATTGGAAAATACGAATGAAGGTTTAATGAGCTATTTACACTATGCACAAAGGAAAAAAAAACCAAGAGTTACATTCTATTTTGGACTCTGGTGCCGTACGCGCACCCTCGCAACTTAAGGGATCGATCGCTCTCGTTGTCGGTCAGCTCTTGCCAGAATCCGAGGGAAGTCGTGTCGGCGACAAAACTCCGCCGCCTTTTCACAAGATACGGCAAGATCTTTGCGTTGGAATCGACTGGCCGCAAGAGCCAATGTCAAGTGTGATCCGTAAGGACCTCCCGTAAAATGTTTTGGATATGTTGTTCCCGATCCTCTTCCAGACGGGCTTCGGACAGACCAGTGGGTCCGTATACGTCGCAAGACGCTCGCCACCGCATCGGCGAACGTCTCATCCAACGGAAGGGTCCGTCGTGGAGCCAGACGTGTGGACCGTCGGACGGGTTCGGCGGGTGGTGGAACGAGATCATCCAGTTCGGCTACTAGATCCGAAGCGAGGGACGACGCGGCCGGAGAGACCCAAAGCAAGAGTTCGTCCAAACGAGCGGCGTCCTAGGTGTGGGTGCACGAAAGATATTTCTCGTGCAGAGATTTGGAGTTATCTTGCTCGACGCAGGTACGGCATAGCGGAAAGGTGAGCTTACCGCCACATCGGTCAGGGAACACCAGATGAAACAAATGCGTCGGAGACGGGACTGTAAAACACGCCAGACCAAAGCAGTGGAAGATATCCGTGGTGTCGGGGTTGTCAATAAACTCCGGATGGTCGATGGGATGCAGACCACTCTTGTTGACCCACAGGTCCATGCACCGAATGTCCTTGCTGGATCTCAAAGTGGTATGGGCGGTGCGATGGAAAGGTACTTGACAAACTCGGCCACGCCCTCATCCTCTTTCTTTTCTTTGGTCCAGTCACACTCCCCGGATGGGAATCACACATAAGCCCTTTTCTTCGATTTGGATCTCCGATCTGGATCTCGAAGTAGAGGTGCTTGGTGTTGGTACGGCCTCCAAAGAACGCATCCTGCGGCTTCAAGGGCGGTAGGATAAAAAGGTCTTTGACAAACTCGGCCACACCCGCATCCTCTTTCTTTTCTTTGGTCCAGTCACACTCCCCGTATGGAAATCACACGTAAGCCCTTTTCTTTGATTTTTGGAGTCGCTCCAACACCTCACGACAAACATCGTCCATGCGGGGGGCCTCGTGACGACGGTAGGACTCATAGCGATTTAAATAGCACCTGGGACAACCATGTCAAAAACCGCTAAGGAAATCGAACGCCGCTTGTTAGTGGACTGGTCGAACACATCGACACGCCAGCAGGGAGCCGGGGATCTGGTATTTGCATGACGAATACGCTGTTGACCCGAGGGAGTAGCTCTTTCATCCCGTAGGAGATGTTCTTGCCACAAGGGCCACTCCACGACAGCTTTGGAGTGTTTGGTTACCAGACACCACCCCTTGATGGATTTGGAAGCGATGGTTTCTTCCTCCATATACTTGAGCGGGAAATCGTGCAAGAGGGCACCCGCTGGAGTTTGAGTTTGGTTTAAGAGGACAAACAGCCCTCGCGGAAGAGTTTCACGCCGGAAATGTAATAGGCCACCAGATCGCGCTGCATATAGAACTTGACTCTGTTGGCGGCTTGTTCGTCGTACCAGCGTTCGTAAGCTCCCTGACGAGCGCTGGACATGGTGTCTTGGGTGGAAGCGGACCTATCTAGTCGGCATGTGCCGGGGTATTGAAAAGATGCTGAAAATACCCCTTAGCAAAATCATTTGGATCGAGTCCAATGGTTTCCGTCATCTTGGCGGGAAGCATGGCAAGAAACGACATCGAGTCGATGAAACGAATGTAGTTCCCCTTGTAGGTGAGCTCCAGCAATTTCCCACCCATACGCTTGGGTTTGAAATTTTGCTTATGGTCGAGCAAACGTTTCACGAGAAAGTAAGAGTCATAGCTCTTGAAACTGTGAGCGATAGCCGTGACGTACCGCGTATCCTGCTCTATCAGTCCTTCGAGCCACTGCAAAAAGTGCTCGATACAATCGCCAACCCGAAAGACTTGAGGGGAGACATGCTCTGCCGTCATAACTACCATCAAATTTTGCACATCCACACATGTATCTTGCAAAGCCTTTGTGTCCCAAAACACCAGCAGCGGTGAATGTTCGGTATCGTTCTCTTCCTCAGCAGGCGCAGCCACCGAGGTCCCAGTTCATTCGCGGGCCGCACGACGAAGGGTCCGACGCTTGCTGATTTGGGCCAGTCGTGCCTCCTTTTCCAGTTCGTCAGGATGTCGGGGAATGTGCACGAAACATCGATGCTGGCTCAAATCCACCGTTTCGTAGCACGCGGTACATTTCCCGTACCCCATGCAATGTTCCTCCATTTCCTTGCTCGAACAATGGAGCTTGCGACATCCTTGGCATTTTCGCCACGAGCTGCAGACGGTTGTTGGGTCCGCATGCCGCACTCCCGATAGTCTTGGTCAGGTGGAGGTGGAGACATTGTTCACCAGGGCCATAAATTGACGACCGCAATGACGACAGGAGAGATGGACTCAGCTTTTCTGCAAAAGCGCCTCGACGTAATCGTAACAGTCGTCCTGTTGATAGCTGCAACAATGGATCCCTCTACCTTCCGAGCAACGGTGATAGCCTCGGGCACTACAGGGTTTGAGGCGCCGTCCACAAAAGTGGTTGGTCCCGAAAAAGCCCAGTAGCGTGGTGACAGTGTCGTAATGGTCGTCCTCATGGAGAATGGCCAGCAGAGTCGCTCCTTTGCCAAAAAAAAAGAAGGCATACTGACGATTCACATCAATGACGATGATTTGATAGTCGTGGAGACTCGGTGCGTGAGCGAGTACCTTGATGTCCTGGAATCCCATGGCACCCAGTGGAAGTCCCGTTACCTCCAAGGGACCGATCCCTGCTTCGTCGTGACGTCGTTGACATTTTCTGGGCTGGGTCCACTTATCTCTCTCCTTATTGTTGTTGCACACCAGGTGATGGACACGGGCCGTGACGATCACCCGCACATAGCATAGTCCCTCATCGTCCCCAGGCATGTTCATAATACATTTTTTGTTCAACCGAGACTGAACAGACGACTCGTGACCGGGACGTTCGTTCAAAACTGACCGATTGGACATCAGAGGATTGGATCTAGAGAAAATGACGTCCTTTACTCACTAGCTTAAAATTTCAGCGCGTAAACGCAATTTATTACATGCAAAACACAGGTTTAAAAGTCTGAAAGCCCGAAACTCCCGTGCTGCATATTAATTTAGCCGCGTACACACGCATTGCATTCTTAAACCAGTGAGTCTTTGACGTCATTTTCTCCTCGACCCAGCCCTCTCAAGATTTTAAAGTTAGTAATGGCGGACCAATAATAAGAAAATTCCAGTTAAAATAAACAGGTGTCTTTTTAAAATCAGAACTTAAAACTTGGGTCAGTTAGTGTTTAGTTAACATAGTTTTGAAATCCAAAGAAAAATAGGAATTGTTTTTTTGGTCGTAGTACCACTTTAAGCGCTCCATAGTGTCATTTATTACAGACAAACGTTTTGATGTGGCGCGTACCGTTATTATAATTTAAAGTTCTTGTCATCTCTTCTTTGTTTCGTGATTATTTTATTTTATTTTATTTTATTTTCCGGATACTTTAGTACGTCCTTATCTCTCTCAAAAAAAATAAATAAATAAATTGACAGGTGGCGAATAAAATTCCAAATTCAAAAATGCCCCTCGTAGTTTTAAACAATTCATCATAAATGAAACCGCTGAGAAAAAACTCGAAATTTCAGCAGTTATTTCATATTTGACAATTTTTATGACGTAGAAAGAGACTCTGAAATTGGCCAATCTTACAAGCAAACGGAAAGTTCTTTTTACTGCAATGTTCCGTCATGATAACATTTCTGCAAGGGTTTCAAGAACTTGCACGGCATTGTAAGGTATGATTGAGTACGTTTCTATGGTGTCAACTCGTGGACAAAATGTTCATCTCGTCGCGCTATCCTCATGCCATGTCGTCCGTTCGTCTTCTCATCTCGTCTTTTTTACTCGTTCGTTCTTCCTTTCATCTTTCAACTCGTCTTGTCGCCGTTCAATTCGTCGTGTCGTCTTTCAACTTGCTGTTGAGTTGAAAGACGAAACGACAAGTTGAAGGGCGACACGACGAGTCCTAACTCCAGCGCATCTCAAATAACTACCGGTAAAGGTTTCGAACGACCTTGTAACCGCCCTTCGGTCATCAAAAAGTTGCATGTGGAGAATAAGATACTGCATTATATGGAGAGAAAACGATAAGAAAGTAATATGATGCATGGGAAGAAAAAAATGTAAGAATAGCGTAATATGGCAAAGGCGAGGTGGTTACCTGCTGGCACTGCGGCATGCGTCGAAAAACACAAACTCGTCCTTTTCCATTTGCACACATTTTCTTGATAAGCATCGCTATTTTATTAATGAACCGAGACCACGTGTTGATGTGGAGACAGACCCTTTTTATGGTTTATTCAGTATTATACAGGCTGTCTATGAGAGTGGACGGAAATGTTTTAAAGAGGCGAGAAAAAGCTAAACAACTGGCCGGATAGCTGAGATTACAATGCCCCCTTCTTAACTCTCCTAAGGCAAGAGCCCATAACCTGGAGCTTACAAGTCCTATACTAAGTCTACGTAACTACATTCTCACAGATCAAGCTATTTTTAGGCGAGTTCTTAAATAAGAATTGCCTTGCACCGGAGTTATCATTCTCAATCCCATGGATAATATGGGTAATAATTTCTCGTGCACAAATTGTGATTAGCTAGAAAGGTTTGCTTTCGCGGGAAAATAATCTAAAAATAACTTGGTCTGCATAAACGCCGTTCCACAAATACAATGAAGTTGTACGCTTATAATCACTGATAGGCTCCTCAGTGCCTAAGGCCACTGAATTGATCAATCCTTGTACACTTCTTCAAGAGCAACGAGCAAACCCACCTGACTATCTGTTGAGAATTTTAAAGTCTGTCAAATCTACAACTGAACAGCAAGTAAATCCGTTAAAAGACCTTAATTGCAGTTCTGTTTGGTTTTTTTCTTTTACAAGAACAAAGGCAACAACATCAGTTATCTCCAGAGCAACAAAGTGACCGTCGCTCGAGATATTCATGGAGGACACTTTTGCATCCGGAGTAAACACAGTTAATAACTCGACGTGGTCCTTGTGCAGTCTCCAAAATCGAATCGACCGATCCTTGGAGTCCAGGCCCCCTGCCGTTGTCATGGCAACTGTGCCATCATCAGTAGTGTATATACGGTGAATTGATCCTAGATGGGCACGGTTTATTCTATGGAGGCATTGTCCATCTCCATTGTCAATGTCACAGAGTTCAATTGTTCCATCAAACAGTCCAAGCAGCAAATTTCTGGTTTCTGCTAAGATAGCCGATGTATGAATTTGGTGCTTCGTTTTGGATGCAAACGAGAGGTTTCCAGTTTTCACATCAAAGACAACAGCGCGGTAGACTCTGGTATGTAAGTCGTAAACTATGTCGGACAAAAGGCTTCCATCTTTAGCCAACTGCATTTCTAGAACGAAGAACATCGAAAATGAGAAGCAGCTTTTGAAAACCCCCAAAAATTTTTAAGTCAATGGTCCATGCCGAAACTTACCACTGAAATCTGTCTCCGCGTTGTCTATGTCAATTTCCTGGACGCGCTTCCTTTCTTTCATATCCCAAACGGTGAAATAGTACCGAGACTTAACTGAGTCCGCTTCATTGATCACGCTGTGCCCGGATACACAGATATCTCCATTTGGTGTACACACAAGTCTGGGAAAGAAAACTTGTGGTCAGAAACGTTATTTTTTATATGACCAGCTCCGTGAGCGGGCAAGATGAGCCAAATCCCACGCTGTGATTGGCTACCCGAGGGTGCAAGATGGAGCTGTCTTGTAGCTCGGAATTTCTCGCTTATTCCCGTAAGATCAAACTTCGCAAAAAAAGATAAACAAGCAAAAAAGAACTTGGCCAATATCCAGCCATCTGGACCTTATGCTTGGTCAATAACCCATACATTGTATTCTAAAGCCAATCGAGCAAACGGAATGTGGACAACTCTTCATTGACATAAAATGAACAACTTTACGTTGTTATAGTTACTAAGCATTGAAGCATACGATCAAAAAGCAACCCTTATGAATGAATTACCATTGTAACAGATTTTGGTTGCTATTCTCAGATATTTATCTCCATTTTTTCCACCTATTATAATTAGATATAAATTTGCTCTTTCATCAAAAGCCTCCAAGAAGATTAATTTCTAACTGGAAACAAGGTTCACTTATTCAAGGGCCTCCTTTTCCAAGAAAAGAAAGGTATAAATTGTTGCCGGCATTGTTTCAAGCTTAAAAGAAGCCCATAGAATTCGAATGAAAGTATGTTAAATGGCGAGACTCTCCGAGACATGATAGTCGAAACAGTGAATGATGGCAGTGGCACACTTCTGCAGCTGATGAGGCGCAGTGTCGACAATAATACATCACCTATCTTCCCTGAGGATGAAGAAATCAATACAAAACATAATTAAGAAGTGAAATAAGCAATCAATTTAGCTAACCTTCGAATGTGCTCACAGTGCATCTCGGATGTTTTCTGGCCAGTGCGCATGTCATACACAGACAAAGATCTTTGGTCAGAATTTACCGCAACTACTTCATGCTTCACGTGGATAAAGAAAGCATTTGTCAGTCCTTCGTCCCAGATGTCACCCTCAAACTCACGAATCATTTGGCTCTGGTTGATGTCGAATAGGTGCATCTTTCCTGACGACACAATGATTGCTTCACTGTCATTAACTAACGCAATTTGAGGTTTCACACCATTTACAAATCGAAAGGAATGGCCTGCTTGAAGGTCTACTACTCGTAATGCATCTTTCTCCCAACAAACGGCACGATATCCACACATGTCCACTATTTCCAACTCAATTTCCTCCTCGCTTTCATCACTTGCAGATGTAGGGACACATCTGTCCAGATCCCAAAGTCGAACAATTTTGTCTCGTGATGCAGATAAGACGTGGTTGGTGTCAATGAATTGTATTAAATGAATGCTACTCGGGTACATGAGAATCCACTGGGTGACCTCTCCAGAAATCAAATCAAAAATCTTTATTTCGGCTTGAAAAACATTAGCACTAGCCAAAAACCTCGGATTTCCTAGGGTCAATGCCTTAGAGTTGTCCATCGACAATGCATAGCATCGCACTTTGCTGGAAGGGTCGACTAGGATGCGGACCAGCATATTTGTTTTTAAATCCCAAAGCTCAAGTGTAAAAAACGTTGTTTGCACGGCGGATCCTCTTCTTGAATTGGGTGATCCTTCACTAAGTGCCAAAAGCAGCATGGCCGTCTTTGTAACACCCATAAAGTGAACGAAATGGCCCGCGCTAACTTGAACTACATCCCTCACTTCTTTAGTGTTTAAATTTGCCTGTCGTACCCAACCTGCTGCCGAAGCAAGATTGCCTCTGCTCGCGTACAAGACAGTTTGGTCTGCCATTGAACAAAGACATAACGGAGAAGAGTTTCCACCGAATGTCACTAAGTTGCTGTCAGTAATCTCTAAGGTGATTCGTCCCGTCTGCAAATCAAAGAACTTGATGCACGAGTCTTGAATTGTTCCCAGTAACGCCGTGTTTTCTTTCTCAAGCACACAAATAGGTGCGGCAGTAGGCATGTGCTCTTGTGATACGGAGAACACACGCTGTCCATTTGAAAGCCTCCACACTGAAATGGCGCTGCTTCCAGAGACCACCAACAATGAATTATCTGGAGAAATTGCTACAAACCAAACATCTTCACCTGAAAAAAGCAAGTACATCAAAATGAATTCGAAGTGAGAAAAAAAAAAATCAAAATGCATATTGAGGAAACTTTCAATTAAACTTCACGGCGTCTGTGTGCTGATTATTACAATTCAACGGAATCTTGTTATTAATATTACAGAAAAACGAACAACACTGCCTGATACTATTTTCGATCCACGAAAGAACGCCAAACTGAAATGAAGGCAAAAACACACTACAACCAAAGATGTTATAAGGATGGTGTCCGTCGGTTTGTCAATCGGATACTCAAAAACAACTGGCTCACTTACCTACTCCCTCTAAAGTTCTCACTAATCTGCCCGAATAGACGTTCCATACTGTGCACGTCGAGTCAAAAGACGCGCTTGCGATCAGTTTACCATCCGCACTGGAACTTAGAGCAGAGATGGGCAACTGGTGTCCAGACATGGAGTGTATCAAAGGCCCACCAGGTGAGGTCAAACACACCGTACTGGGTAATAAGGAAGAGAGCCGCGAATTTCGAGCCTGGTGTAGTAACGAACTGATGATGTCAGATTCATTGCCGGTTGGGATTCGTCCTAGGAGTTGGGACGATAACTGGGCCGGATGCTGTAGAAGAGCAAATGTTGACAGCTGAAGAGTTTCCTTTACAAGCTGGATGTCTTTGTCGAAAATTCTTTGGAGGGCGAAATCAAAATCATCCATGAGGTCTCGTAGAGAGTAAGCCTCCAAACAAGACAGAAGAAATGAAAAGTTGCACAAAACTTCCTTCTTCAGCGTCTCTAAGTCCTTGCACAAAACCAAATGGAAAGGCAGTTCACTTATCTTGCGATAGTTGAAGTTCCTTAGCTTTTTGCTGCTTTTACCGTCATCAAATGTCCAAGGTTGATTAGGAACAAAACGATCAGCCTCTAAATTCTCATCCCTTGTTGTTTTATACGGCTTTTTCCTTCCGTTGGCCCAAACGCCCAAGAAGTAATCACTTAAACCTTGATGGGTGTGAATCCTTTCCTCTTCCGACGATAGATAGCGATCTCGAGCAGCTTCAATGAACTGTCTGTGATACCATGTGATAACACTTGCACCATCAGCGCCCCTGTCAATCAAATAACCAGCTAAATCATTCTTTATCCGGACCTCAAGCAATGGAGGGATTCGTCTGATTGGTGGTGTCCAATACTGGTAGACGTCATCCAAGACCTGATCGTCACAAGAGAGCAAGTCCTCTATTTCGGTGGATGTCAGGCCACTCTTAGAAGCCGTGATGTAAGCCAGTGTATGCTGCACCAACAATCGTCCGTGCTGTATCTCAACCCTCTCAAACAGAGCGTTTACAGCTCCTGAAACGTGAAAACAGCGTATCAGTGCTGTGAAAGCCATGATAGCCATTAGGATAACTGAGTAGGAAAGGTTGAAATTAATTTCAGTGTTGGGCTTGGAACTATTTGACGTAGTCCTCTCCCCGCCTCGCCTCGCTTTGGAGAGCTTGATGACAGGCTACTATTTCCCTTGAAAGGAATGGAGATTAAAAGCTGCCATCGATTAGTGGACTGAGTAAGCATTCAACATCCGATTTACCAAGGAAATGAAAGTTTTCTGACTGATGGGTAGACTCTTTCTCCAATAAAGATGCGTTATTTAACGTCATATTTCTAGTTTTAACTGAGATATTTTCATAGTATCTATATATGCCTAACCTCGGACTGTGTCTTGAAGCACAGTTTCACTGGGTAAAGAATATGACTTCCATCTTAGTGCCTCGTCAAATGCCACCCGAATAAAGATCGGTAGAGAGCACTTTTGAAGTGCTTCGGTGACAATGGATTCCTGCGATGGTGAAAGAGTTCTCCCAGCAACGCTCAACCAGTTTCTTAAAATCTGAAAGGCATCCTTCTCGGGCAATTTCGGAACCTCCACAAAGTTGTCTTCACCAAGCAAAGACTGCAAAGAAAGATGAAAGAAGGCTTTGAAGGTACAAAGGTCATTCTGCAATCCTGGACAAAAATCGTTGACATTCTTCGTCCCGTAGGAGAATAACTACGACAAAGGCCCAAGGCAATGAGCAATCTAGAGGGTTTAAACTGTTTAAGCTGCTGTTACGAATGTTTATAAGTTATATTACACCAGGAATTTTACACAAATAGGATTTTTATTATGTAAGATTTAATCTTTCGCAGTTAAATTTTCTTACTTGGTGTTTCGCTCATGAAATGATAGTTAGAAAGATCATCGCAGTTCGAAAAACAGCTTAAGCAGTTGCAAGAAAGACTGAGAAAATCTAGGCTTGATCAGGAATCGAATCCCTTTAAGCTTTCATGTTGAATCATATGAGTTCGTATATTCTAAAAAAAATCATTTAAGTCATGTATGTTTATCTTACCTGTAGTATTGGGAAGCACTCGTATTCATCGTCAGGCAAAGTGGAGACGATAAGCTTTACATGGTCTGGAAGAACTAAAGGAAACCAAATAAGCTGTCTGGCGTTATCCTCAAGCCCAAACTGATCCAGCGAATCCAAGAATATGAAGAGTGGTTTTTCAGCTGTTGCCATCTGAAGACAACTTGCAAAATCCTCTTGAAGCTCTTTGATTTCCTGTTGAGGAAGCAACTGGAATCAGCCAAGCGAGTAAAATAATGATGAACCGACTTGATGATCCTCTTCCGTTGCATTTATAGGACATAAAATTGGTCACGGTGCGGGCAATTTCAATTACCGAATCCTGATAATATTATTAAATACACGTAAGTGGACAAAACAACGTCTTAAAAAACGTGTAAATCTAGGTTTATCGACTCTCATATTAGAAATCGGGATTTCTCCTCTGATGCTACGTCCCCGCCGGTCCTATGGGGGAAACCTCTGACTACCAATACGCTGATCTCTACAAACCTCTCTGATTGTGCGAGGATCTCGCCCATAAATGTTGCAGATTTGTTCACAGACACTATGCAGCAGAAGACGAATTTGTGAAGAGTTCGGTGTGGTGCCAATGTATCTAATGACGACGTTTGATTGACTGGAGATATTCCATGCCTCTTTTGCGACCATGGACATCACAGATGTCTTGCCACAGCCCGATTGACCGTAAACGACGAACGCATCACGTCTATCATCCTGAAACACACAACGCCGTTGCAAGTTACTTTTCCAGACTAGCTTTTGAAGGAAATAACTGTTTTTCAGTACTCGAAGTGCGGGTAAAAAGTCAAACTGATCCTCGCACTGCACGTAACTTGACAATTTTAATTAAGAAATTGTCTCTTACAGAGACCTGAAAATTCAGGCGGACTCAACAGGATTCGAACCCTTGACCTCTACGATGCCGCTGCAGTGCTCAACCAACTGAGCTATGAAGCCACTCAGTTGTGAGCTGGTCAACGTTTTGGGCTAATGTGTTCCGTGACAGGACTCGATGGATGAAGTAAATGTGTATAGTCGTATAAATAAATGTAGTATACAATATATGGAGCATTGCACCGGCATCGGCATCGCAGAGGTCATGGGTTTCGAATCCCGTTGAAGCTATCTGAATTTTTCTGGTGGTTGTAAGAGACAACTGTCCAGGAACGTGCGAGGATCACTTCATCCTTTCAGACCGACTTATGGCGCAAAGTAAAAGCAGGCGTGCAGATCCCATGCTTATACCTGGATTTAGCAGTAATATTCACCCCAGTACCAATCAAGAATTGTTAGGCCTCAAAGTATGGGATCTATTGGGTGAATATGATTTTGACGCCGTGAAGACATACTGGCTGGGTAAAACGTATGGGTAGATTTGAAGTGGTAAACGAGGTTTCATGGCATTAACTGTCCGTGTGGGAGAATCATGTCGCTTGTTCATTTTTGGCTATGAAATATTTCAACTTTTTTTTCTAGCTTGTTTTCCACCCTTAACAAACTGTGATACACTGGACTTTGGTATTTGTACCTCCCTTTTTATGATGCCTCCACAAGAGAGGAAGAGGAGAGAGAACACATTTACCATACATGGACTTCTTCCAATGATAATTTTTTTTGCAATCTAAATTTAGCCCGTGGTCATGATGCGCGGCTATTTTAAGGAAGACGTCTGATTGGTTAGTTGTGATTACGTCACTAAAATTCAAAACCACATGGCGCGAAGCTTTAAATAGATTTTTAAAAACTATTATGGGGCATGGGGATGTGTTCTCTCCCGGACCCCTCATCCTCTCAGTCTTGGCCAACATCAGAAGAATCACTCCGTTCTTATAATGTGTACCTCAGCAGAATCTCTAACAGGTAGCCACCGGAACATTGCGTTGAAATTAATTTAATCAAACTATTATTCACTTTTGAAAGGGTGAATTTCATATGTTGCGGTTGAGTACCTTAAGATACACTCTGCATCGGTCGAGAATTCCTTTCCGTCCGTAGAAGGTGCTGCATTTGTTTTGGCAAAATCGTAAGTGTTCAACAACTTCATCATAGAGTGGGTC
>NC_090885.1:13838860-13856360 GCF_036669925.1 Montipora capricornis | reverse complement strand
TAAGTTCCTTTATTGACAAACAAAAATTACCTTGTGTCGTTAGTCGAATGATTATTGGAATCCTGCGACAGAAGAGAATTGGATCCGCAATTTTCATCCCGTGATATAGCGTTAAGCGAACAAAACATTTCTCAAAGCCGTTTAACTAAACAAGGGTTGGTTTTTAGTATCATATCTTGTGAGCACCAAGCTAAGAGGCTTTTAAACAAATTTTAACTGAAACTACTCTAGAGAAAGGTTACTGAAGCGATGACCGAAGAAAGCGCTACCAGACGACGCCGCAGGCAAAGTCACGAAGAAACTCTCGCTCTGCAA
Organism: Montipora capricornis; assembly: GCF_036669925.1. Classification (NCBI taxonomy): domain Eukaryota; kingdom Metazoa; phylum Cnidaria; class Anthozoa; order Scleractinia; family Acroporidae; genus Montipora; species Montipora capricornis. Next base: position 13,856,045 of record NC_090885.1, on the reverse strand, counting down.
AAAAAGTTAAAGGAGTGAGGACAATAGAACATATTCATAAATGGGCGCCAATAAATTATTCCTTTGTCTTTCTGCTAATTACCAGCTGTACACCAACTAGCCTCATGATAAAGACAAAAAAAATGTATTTTGTCCAATAGGTACATTCTAATGATGCTAGTTGGGTCATAAAAATTAAAAAGGACAAAAGCATAATTTATTGGCTACCATTTATGATTATGGTTGATATCCTACAACGGCTAAGAAAATGAAAAGTTAATAATTACATGAATTGGTTCTTTATTGCTGCAAAAAGGAATTTAGGCATTTCAAGATTTGACAAACGAATGCTAGTTGAGATGATCAGCACAAGGAGAAAAGAATAATTTATTGCATGGTCGCCACTTATGAATATGGTCGATATCCGACAAAAGCTAAGTTAATGAACAAGGTGAAGAACTGCATAAATTAAGGTGTGGTAAGTGTTATTCTAGTCTCCGAATAAATCACAAGGTATCCAGGCCCTGTAAGTGACAAAGCTAACCAAGACAACAGTTACGCAGCAACAATTTCTGCGCAATATTTTTGGTGTAAACATAATAACGATGAAATGATCTAGAACATCTCTTTTCTTAATCATTTTCAGTGTCCGTAACACGATTTCCTGGATATTATTTCAAAGCTTCGGATTAAGCCACTCTTCTTCCTGACTGCGGCAATAGACTTGTGCAAGATCAAGAATTGCCTGATGGGACCACAAATGTAAATGAATGTTCGGTAATAGTGTAATATTCCTCCTAGGTATTGTTATACATGAGATATAAATAAGGTGTGGGAAAAATCGCTCTGGCCTGGGAAGAGCGCAGAGACAGGCGAAAATGAAGGTACATGATACCACCCTACTTAGTAAAGGGAGGGAGGTGGGAGGACAAAAGATGACCACTGGATGGCCAGCCCGGCTTGGGTTAAATTAGGAATATGTCGTGTGAAAAAAGATAACAAGAAGAAGAAGAAGAAGTGGAGACACGTTTGTCTCGCTATATTGTTATTAATAGAACTTCGCCATTCTACAATTTAAAGTTTGTTTGCTATCTTATACATACTTTATTTAAAATAAAAAAACGACTATTCCGTGGGCCATTTTGCTCTAAAGCATCGTGATGCCGGGATCACTTGATTTTTGTTGTTTTTCTCAGACGTGCCGGGATCTCGGCTAAACAAACCAGCCCAGCGCATGTAACCGGCCCCTTAGCCTACAGATAGCTACTGGTGACTATGGAAAAGCGTGTGGATTTATTTAAGGTCACGTCGGGTTATCTTTGCGTAGCTTTGCGAGGGAAAGTTTCTCGTCCTAGCGGTTTTTATTCGCAATTTTCAGCCCACATTAGATGAGTTGGTTCGAAATCACGCCACCTACCTTGCCACCAACTAATTTCCCAAACCTAGCACAATCCCCGAAACTGTGCTGACTCCTAGACAAGAGTCCAGATTTGGAGATCCTTTTTCGATATTTACACCGTATCATGGCTTTTGGGCTGTGACTAAAAGTGGGACGGGGACGTGGGGACTTGGGACTTGGACGCGGGGACGTGGGGCCTTGGGACTTGGGACTTGGGACTTGGGACGTAGAGACGTGGGGACGCGGGGACTCGGGGAGGTGGGGCGTGAGGACGTCGGAACTCGGAGACGCGCGGGGATTCGAGGACGTGATAAACAAATCACACCTGACTTTTGCGCTGAATTGGTAAAATACACTTTTTGACGGTCAAGTATAAAATAACATGGACCAGTAGCTGATGATTTCCAGCGTCCATGGTTCCTCCTTGCCTATTTTACCGTGAGAGCTCTGGGTACCGAACAGTTTTAACGCAGGGGGTTTTAAACGTTGTGGGCAGCCATGGAGGACTTTCCTGAAGTAAACATAACCACCTAAATTAGCGAGGATACGGCACGGATGTTCAAGGATTGACAAGAAAACTCAGTTACTTACCAGGAAAGTCCTCCATGGCTGCCCACGACGTTTAAGACCCCCTGCGTTGAAACTATTCTGTATCCACAGCTCTCACGGTAAAATAGGCAAGGACTTTGGAAATCATCAGCTACTGGTCTGACAAACTCTTCATGTTATTAGATTATACGATAATTTTACACTTGACCGTCAAAAATTGTATTCTTCCAATTCAGCGCAAAAGTCAGCTGTTATTTGTCTATCACGTCCTCGAATCCCTGTGCGTCTCCGAGTTCCGACGTCCTCGCGTCCCCACGTCCCCACGTCCCCGCGTCCCCGCGTCCCCACGTCTCCACGTCCCCGCGTACCCAAGTCCCCGCCTCCCCACGTCCCCACGTCCCAAGTCCCCGTCCCACTTTAAGTCACAGCCTCCTAGGCTTTTTAGGACAATCTTACGTTCACACGATGCGAGTGACGCGTTTTCAGTTCTGCAAGTGAAATTTTATCGTCCGAGGGGTTTTATGCTAACTTGCCACCATAGGTTGCCCAAGTTTGCGTCACTAGAGAGCGTGCAATAATTAATTGCTAGTGGGAAGATGACCTTTGAGTGCAAGCGGTTTTGCATTACAGGCAGCCTCTGAGAATTAAACGCGTTATAAGATTTCGGGCTAAACTTCAGAATACCCCGCCACTTATTTGCATTTCATTGAATAAGAATAAGTTCTATTACCCGGGCCCGTAGGAGCACGAGTTATAAAATACGTTTGATTTCAGTTTTATTTTTTTCCTGTGCAGCAAAATGCACAATAGAAAAACGTAGCGGTTTTGATTGGGTAATGCACAATAGAAGCCACGTGGCGCTATTTACATTGGTTATTTAAAGCAATTCACGTAATCCAAGTTTATGAAGAGCACTGTGATGCGTTGTTTGGGTTAGATCGAGGTTGCGTTGGCTTAATCAATTTCTCCTTGGGGCGCTCAAAACACGTACAAAGAAAGGCATAGGCTTTTCGCGGTAGACCCACACTAAAAGTCGTTCCGCGAACTCAATGAAACAAGAATATACTCGAATGTAACTGAAATGGACGCAACTATATTGAAAGTGATACAAGTCAAAATACAAATTCTTTACCCTATTTAGAACTACTTTGAAGATGACAGCGACAAAGAAAATAACTGCATAAACAAATGGGTGCCATATTGGAATCTTCTGAAGACAAAGTAAAAACATTGGCACAACGAACAAATGGCCTCACGCTTGTACCATTTTCACTGCGAACAGACAGCCACCCGCTCAGTTCACCATTGACTGCGGAGATAAGTTTTCTGTCTATTGCGTTTTTTTGTTTTTTATTGTTAAACAGTTTTGTTTCTTGTAGTCGTCTAGCTTATATCCTTTGTTCAACTAGCCATAATAGCGATCGTGTTCACGGCCATCTTGTTTATATAGTTCTGTTCTAGTTTTACAAGATTTCATGTCATCAGTGGAGACTGATTAGCTCTTTAGAAAATAAATGTGATGTAGTTTGAAAGGCTGTACAGTTAATTGATTCTCAATGGTAATAAAGACTTGATTCCAAAGGAGAAATACAGGTCTCGACAAGCACAAGTGTGTTTACTTTAGTTGTGACTTCCGTGTGCATTGACATAGACGTGCCCCAGAACCGAGCAGAGTTACAGAGAAAAGGCTGAGACGTCTATTTTATAACAGCAGAAAAAGGAGGAAACTTGCTGGAACGTATTTGGTTAACAATGTACCGAGGTCATCCACATTTCATCGTATTACTAGCCAAGGAGATCACTTGCTCGTAAACACAACTATAGGAGCTACCTCAGGTATGCGTTTAAATGTAAATACGTGGTATGTAACACTTTTCCAAAAGCGTGGATGAACAGGTAAATGCAAAATGATGTTTGAAACATCGAAGCATGTTCCTTAAACTTAAACGTGTGTGTGTATTTTTAAAAATATTAGCATTACTCGTGCTATCCAGACCATTTGGAAAATGAAAGTTAAATTTAATACGTACGATTTGTAAAAAATCTTGTTGTTTTGTTTTCTCAGAAGGGTGAACTATTTACACAGTGAGGTAGAGTGACCAATCAAAACAAAGTTTGTAATTGGAAATCTAAACATCTTCGAGATCCAAAAACAAACTTGTGAACACGTAAACCTGAACTAGATGCTTCTGTGAAGCATACACTGGCTTGCCTGTGGTACGTGCTATAGAAAATCAGAAGGCACTGAATTGTGTGGTATTGAAATACAGCATTCCAGTCTCTGAAGAATAACAAATAAAAGAGAAGCGAGAAACATTGGCTTCTGGGCTGACATGTTGATAATTTTCAAGTTCCCTCACAACTTCTTTTCACCACAAGTGTGCCCTATGAGCATCCGAAAAACTTCACTGAAGTCAAGCCCTGTTTCGCGGGGTTAGTGTTGGGATGGGAGACCAAAACAATAAACCCCTCATAAAAAACAGAAACATCTGACCGAAAATACTATTAACGCTAACAAATGCGAACTCAGCAAGGTACAGATTCTGTTAGCGTGCTTTATGCAAAACAAATATAGATGAAAAAGCAAATAAATATTGATACACAGTTTTCAGAAAGAGCAGAAGGAAGTTTCCCGGACGGTCGATCGAGAATAAAATATTTACGACATGAAAACAACATTAATTTTGAACCTTGAACATAGATCGTTTTCACTGTCACGCAATAAAAAAAATAAATCAAAAACTATCCAGTGCAAAACGCTAAGAAATTGTTATCTTATAGAAGATAAAGAAATAAGACACTTGTCCAAGTTTTAGGCCTCTGCGTTTCCCCAAACTTCAGATATTCGTCGAAATGTTTCGCAGAAATTTACAGAGCCCAGTATGAAAACGCCATATTGGTGGGTGTACCTCAGTGGTACACCAATATGGCGGCCGGAAAATAGTGTAAACATATGGAACTGACTTTGGCTATCTAGGCGACTGATTATCACTACTGAAAAAACAAGCATTTACATAAGCACTTTTCCTAATGCTCTAACTTCTAAAAGGGCTCAAAATCATGAGATAAGTATATATTTTTCAACAAACTTGATCGTAGCTTTGTGTCACGCACCTACATAATCCGGAAATTCAAAATGCTCTGGTTTCCAAACGAAGCACGCTATTGAGCTGTGAAATTGTCAACAGATATAGATATGCCGCCTCTTATGCCTGATGAGGATAAAAACTTTGGTGGATCTTTAGTTTTAGATTTTGGAAGGTGATGACGTCACGTGAAAACGATCTATAGAATATAAAAAGTTACGATCAGCGACAAACATTTTGGGAGATTTTGCTACGTTCAAGTAAATTGCAAAATCGAAAGTGACATGGCCGGAATTCAGCGGGCGCCGTGATTAAGTTTACTCGCCAAACAGTGAAGCATCTGTGTCAAATGATGGCAAGATACCGGGTTTTTGTAAGTTTCTTTTTCTGTCAAGTGTTATAAAGTTTGACAATGAAATGAGCGAAGTCAAAACAAAGATCACAATCGCCCAACTCTTGTTTATGCAAAGTCAAAATTTACTCTCCAAGACGCGTACGACGTTATTTATCACCAGGTAATTCCATCATTTTGGAAATAGCAGTTACTTTATTATTCATCTGCGTCACAAGTTTTCACTGATTTTGGGCCTCATTTTGTTGAAACTCAAGCACGCTTCCAACAGGCCTGTGAACCCTTCCTGCTTACAGAGCAATACTAAAAAACTTCTCCCATGTCACATTTGAACCTTAAGCTCGAAAATTCAATACACAACATGATATTATAATTCACAAAGGCAGAAAATACCACAGAATCCTTTTCCAGCGAAAATTTTATTGAAACAAACAACATATTTGCTCTTAGAGGCGAAAACCTCTTCCTATTTGATTGCGTGCGTGAAGACAAGAAACTCAATTGTGTCAAATTACCATGTACTTCAGGTAAATACTGCTCACTTTGATTTCGTCTCGACGGGCGATAGATTGTTGTCGAAGTCCAGTACTCGTCGCTTTTGAGATTCATGCCTAGTTTATCCAACTGACTTTCCATTATTGAGCTCCATAAGGGTATATTTTGTTTAAGGATCCACTAAAACGCCATTCGCGTTGCATGACTTTCGACGCCATTGCAGGCTAAGTTAATGATTCTACTGTGTCCACAAGAGAAATCTACGCAGTTCCACTACCCTCTCGATCCTAAGAAAATACGGGCAGAAGGCTCTATACACAAAGACACTACTTACCAGGGGAGTGACAGGCAAGACTTTTACCGACACGGAAAAAAAAAAAAAAAAAAAAGAAAACAAACAAACTAAACGTAGACCTCGACTGGGTTTGCCCATAGGCAACCCAGTAAATATTGCAAATCATAATGCTGAGAAACCCAAAAGCGAAGGAAATGGATCATGCATAGGACGTTTTGGATATCTGAATGATTTTGGGTTCGATTAAAGGATATATTGTTAAAAATTCCGAAGTTACCCCTTTTCGTGTTAATTAGTAATGCAAACAAGTCTTCGTAATAAATTGGATTAACGCTGCACCAGTGATTGTAAAGCTAGTAATTTCCATGGTTCGTATGTAACACATGTAATCATGAGATGATTCACGGAAAACGGAATTTGAAATGTTATGCAGGGGTAAGTATTTTAAGGTAAAATAGGTATTTGTAGACTTTATGCTTCGATGTATTTTGCACATAAACAAGTATCTGTTCTTCTCTTAAATGAGATTTTACTGCCCTATCACTAAAATACGGTTAATGGAACGTGACCGTACTGAAAGGGCTATGCATGTCGCGATAGTCATCTTCGCGTTCTTTGTAGTCGGCCGTTCAAGGTCTTACAATCAACGGTTTTGTCGTAAATAAAACGAGGACATTAAGACTCTGTTCCTAGATCTCAGATTATAATGTACACCTGCATTGGCCAAATCTGTTAAAGCCTCATTCATTACTGCTAAAGAGCACGTGTAATGCTTACCTGCTACATAGTAGAATCTGTGCAACTGGCTACTTTAATAGACAGGGTCTAGCTAAAAAAGCCTCAGTTAGTCGTCCAAGATTCACTTGGCAGTTTGTCTTCTGTAGTAAATCAACTAGCTGTTTGCAATTTGTCAAAGTTTTCCCCCTCCTTCCCTCTCTCCCTTTGGAGATGGTTTGGATTTATCGCTTTGCCTTCATTAAAATTGGGTTGCTCCTGTGTGGTGTGGTTAAGTCTGCGCAGCGACTTCCCCCAAGCTTGTTGGCTTGTTGCCTTTGTACATTGCTTACTAACCAATACTCTTGTCCGATCCAGCACTTCCTGTTTACCACTCAGCTCGTAGTGCTGGGTAGATAAGTGAGGTTGTTCTATGTCACGCAATCAGGAAGTCGCATTGACTAACCAGCTGCAAGGCAGTGTTTCCCTCAAAAAGACGCCAAGACGTCTGTTGTCTCGTTCCATTGCGCCTTGCGTTACGTGTTTAAAAGCTAATTATGCATGTTGATACCAAGGAAAAGTGACATTAAAATTCCTTGACAGGCTTCTCACCGTTCAGAGAGTTTGCGTTCACATTTTCTATCTTTATTTCTCGAGAGTTTCAATACATGAAGCGATATAATGACAGGCCAAGTGACCCACACTACAGTATTCTATCTTTTCCCCTGCCCTTACCATTCCGGAAACGAAACACTATTTTTTTGACACCGTCTCCGTTTACATACAGAGGTTATTATTCATTAGACAAGAGGTTTGGAAATAGAATTCAAATAAAAAATATTTCTCTTTGAAACGTTCAGTTGGTAAGTCGCTTTAATACTGCATTCACTATCAAGCGCGATGCGAATCAACAATTAAAACAAGTAATTTTAAGAGAGGATGGGGGAGAGAAGAAAAAAAAAGTTATTTATCAGAAAAGGGTCGGTCCGTATAGCAAAAAACTGTGACATCGGTCTTGAAAAAGCTGCCCTCGGCCTGCGGCCTCGAGCAGCAATTTTAAGGCCTCGGTCACAGTTTTTTTCCTATACGGACCTCCCAGCTGGCAAATAACATTTATTTTGACAATTGGGTGCAGATTACTGTGAGTATTTATATTCTCGTGGTATGGATTCATTTGGCATGGCCATCCTCATGGAACTTGTGAACTTCTGAAAGTATTTTCAAGTGTTGAGATATAGTGCGGATCTTCTCGTGTCGCGCACGTGACAAAGTGCTTTTTACGTGCAGCACTGCACGAAAGTTTGGTCATCTTGGAAAGATGTTTTCACATCTAAACTTCGTTTCTCTTTCATTTTTTTCTGCAAAAGATGTTTCGATGAGTCATTTCGGTTCGTCTTAAACCGTTCAATTAGCGTTTCCTTTCTCAAACACTGAGCAAGAATACCCATCGATAAGTAAAAAACAATTTTCTTAGCAACTTTGGGATAAATATACTATTTTTACCTCGTTTCCATGGTCCATTGGTCATTGTCACCACCTGTAATGAATATAATCTGGGTCCGGGTATTCACTACATACACAGTCAAACATCATGAGAATCGCAATATAAGGCCGATGTAAGAAGGACAGACTTTTCTCTTTTCTTTTCTTTAGTGCTAAATTAACGATACACGACTGTACTTTTGCAAGGAAAGGTTACGTTTATACAAACGTTGGCCGTGTAGCACTTATATTTTAAACAGAATTAACTGAAGAGAGTGTAGTGTAACGTGAAGTGCTAGATTTCTATCCCATATGAACCATGTGAGCGTTAGCGCTACTGATGGAACTGGGCCCACACAAGGACAGAGAAAAACTCTGACCAGGGTGGGAATTGAACCCACGACCTTCGGGCTGGATGTACTTTTGCAGGTCGTTCTTCAAAAGATGCCGCATAGGGAAAACAATTGTGGTTTGTAGCTATGGCGGGGTATTCTAAAGTTGCTCCAGATTTAAATTGTATGGGAAATAAAATACCGTCGATTATGAAGCCTAAAAAACGCTCAATTTAACGTTCATTCAATAAATGAATAAAACTGACTCACCCCTGGTGTATTCTTGTGCGTTTTGGTGCTTATTTTACCGTTTCGGGAATTCCGTGTTTTCACTGTTCTATTAAAGACGAAGTCAAGGCTGCACACTAATATTTCGACCGTAGTCAGCCCAGAGGCGGTTTGCGCCTCGAAAATCCAGGGGCAGCCAACGACCAATTTGTTGTAAAATGTATTATTATACCCCAGTCAATGAAAATAAATGTTATTAAGGCATTTTCAGGTGTTTTTCAGTGTTGCTGGGAAAATATTATTTGTTCCTTTTTCCCAGCAAGACACACAAGAAATTTCCCAGCCAGCTAGATAAAATTGGTTGGTTTCCCAGCCAGCTGATCAAATTTATTTCCCAGCCAGGAATTCCGCGCGCTTTCAAATCCCTCGATCCAAAACGACCGAACAAAAGCGACAAAACCGGGACAAAACAGGTTTTTTCCGCAAGCGCAATCACTCTTACAAGCCGTCGTATATTTGTGACTACTGTCTGGGGGAGGGAAGGGGTTCTTTTTTTTTTTTTTTTTTTTTCTTAGTCGTCCTCAGTCTTCAGAGTTTCTACAGCCAGCTTGGGTTGAAATGCCAGAAAAAGTCAATAATTCCCAGGCAAAACCTCTATCAATAACAAAATTTCCCAACCAGCTCTTCGAAACACCTGTATTTTTGCCAGCCAGCAAGATTTCTCTGGGGCACAGATAATGAGAGGAACAGATTCGTTCGGTGCCCCTGAAAATCCATCCCAGCCGCTATTTTTTCACGCAAAGCTAAAGCCCCATCATTTGTGAACCTCGGTGAATGTTTCGTCGTCAAAAATCCACACGCACTTGGCTGGAAATGAGCATTTTCTGCTTCCGATTCCATGATAGCTGATGAAGTTTCAAAATTGGTCACGGAGCTTGGGTCTGAGGTCAAACTCATGTACAACACTTACCCCATCCCCACAGCGGCTTCTCGAGAAGCCGCTGTGAGGATGGGGCTCGCAAATGAAGGGGCTTTAGATTTGCGTGAAAAAATCGCGGCTGGGATGGATTTTCGAGGCGCAAACCGCCTCTGAGCTGACTACGGTCGAAATATTAGTGTGCAGGGTTCGTCTTTAATAGAACAGTGAAAACACGGAATTCTCGAAACGGTAAAATAAGCACCAAAACGCACAAGAATACACCAGAGGCGAGTCAGTTTTATTCATTTTATTGAATGAACGTTAAATTGAGCGTTTTTTAGGCTTCATGATTGACGATATTTTATTTCCCATACAAAGTCTTATAACGCGTTTAAATTCTCAACAGCTGCCTGTAACGCAACACCGCTTGCACTTAAAGGTCATCTTCCCACTAGTAATTAATTATTACACGCTCTCTAGTGACGCGAACTTGGGTTGCCTATGTTGTCACTAGCCTGCGTGGCAGACGAAAATAAACCTCGGTAAGTAACAAAACGGGGTTTGTTTACGTCTGTGAGGCAGGCTAGACGGTCTCATGATGCGGCCCAAAAATTACTTTGTGTACCGTTTGTGTCTTTCATGTTGAAGATGTTCGTTTCTTTTACGTTAACTGATTGGACACAGTGTGGAAACAAAGATAAAGGAGATTAATAACACTTGAGTGGAAGAAAAAAATCGACTTCTCCCCGGCGGGGAATCGAACCCCGGTCTCCCGCGTGACAGGCGGGGATACTCACCACTATACTACCGAGGAAGTACTGGTAGAGGAGTACTAAATAAATAACATAATCTTTTGTTTCTTTATATGCATAAAATTATCTGGTGTTGTGGCCACCGACTGTCGTGCTACCTTGATTAACATACTTCGGTTGACTTAACTTTGTCTCTTAAAGTCCTTTCTCAAAAGTTGTTGAAACCAAAGGTTCTACAGTTTAACTTTCAATAACAAGCAACACCAACCTTATGGTCCCTGAAACATAGTTATAAAACAACAGAATTACGATGAAATGATAAATCTTTGTAAAATTACTTTCTCTTAACTGAACTGTGATTCCGATATTCGTGGTGGCAAAAGACTAACCTGCCAATCTTGACCTCGCTATGCTTTCCTTTAATTTCTTCCAGTGATTTTGTACAAACTGTGCCCATCTTAAGGAAAGAGGAGCATATGATCTCTGTTAACTGTAACGGACGGTTCTCTTATCACGAGTCACGCAATCCTTGTCAAAAGTTAAGCCGCGCTGTCCAACCTGATCGTTGATGAAGGCGTCTGGTATTCCGAATACCCGTACAAGAAAAGTGGTCGATGAATTCCTGCAAATAAAGAAATGCTGCATTTAAAAAAACACAACACACTTGAAGCGTGCAGATGAAGAAATTTCCCGCTTTGTCGATCTGGTCAATGTGACGTCAATGGCAGTGTCAGTTTGTGTAGAAACTATGCGGAATAAATCACTAACTTTTTTGTCGGCTTTCGCCTCTGTGGAATGTTTTATCACAACCTTGCAGAAAGGTTTAGAATTCATATTTTAAAAGAAATTGTGCTAAGCATTTCTGTTCAACATTCCCGAAGGTGTCGTCACAGAATTAAGAAAGCAAACTGCATAACAATGCCTTGCAATGCTTCAGTTTAAACAGTCTTTAGTGGAAGCCCAAACAGAGATGATTAAAAAAAAAAAAACAATGAAAGCGTATTAAATGAAAACGTATCCAAAAATAAAACTTACTTGATGAATAACAACACTGACAGTGTCCAGATATATCCACCGTGACTACGATCGAGCTTCACCACTCAGCTCCAGGCGCACGCACTATCACAGCCACCTAGCAGCTCCTCCTGACCGAATATCTGCGTCTATTTGAAGAGTGACCGTACCTCAAGGTTTTTTCTTTGCAATCTTATCGCATGAATTTTAACCACACAGGCCGCGTCTTATTTCTGCGTGATTTTAGGCACATGATTTCAACTTCTTCATTTAAAATTCAGCCCCTTCGACAAACGTAGTTGCTTAGCAATTTTAAGTGTTTACAACCGACGTTTTTGCAAGAGAAGATTCAATTGGAAAGAGTGGGAAATCTAGCTTATACAAGGAGGACTAAATAGCAAAGCTAATAATGCGATCATCCTCTAGTATCGATTCTAGTATACTGATGCGAATTGGTTGATCATGCATCATTGATCATTTACTAATGAAAATTATCTCATTACTGGCACCGAAACAAATGGGCCGGACTGATCAGCACGTAGGTTGCGAAAAACTTGAGCACAAGTTATATCTTTCCACGTGATTTTTGTTTTTCAGATGCCATCTTGGTCCATCTATATATACACGGTGGCCAGAAGGTATGATTTTTTATACGTTTGAGGACAAGAGCAATATGCGCGAACGAGGGAGATACTAGGGAGCTTAAGCAACGACGACGGCGACGGCAACGAGAACGTCACAAATTTGCATATTTAGTGGTTAAAAACAATACTGTAGCTTCGCACGCCCTGCACGTGCGTTTTTCACTTTTGTCCATTTCGTTGCCGTCGTCAGCAAAACAACAACGTGAAATAGCCAAGTTTTTGGTTTTATGAAGAACGTCAGCACTTGAGGATGAATTTTCATTTTCTCTCCTAAAATGGAGTGCTGTTCCGACTGGTGTCATCTTTGAGGAATCACTACACCCTTGTCATGTTAAAAACGTTGAAATAGTCACGAAGCGATTAAAATAACGCAAATTTGGGAAGTTGAACCAGGGACTACCAGAATCAAATTCGACGAGCGGTCAGAGCGGGTCTTGAACCCGGGGTCTCCGGATCTCAAGGCAAGCGCCCTAACCACTGGGCCACACTGCCGTATTAACACAAACAAAACAATGCGGGAGTCGTGACGTCGTTGCTCAATGTGACCACTCGGGTTACTACAAAAAACACGCCACTCGTTTCCCGGATGTTTTGGTCGTATTGATCCAAGGAGTGTTTTAGTTCTCGGTAAAACACTCCCGTATATATATTTTTAAGTTGTATGAAATGCCGTGTTTATACTAGAGACGCATAATAGCTCATAATGCGTCTGGACGAACTATTCACTTAAAATTACACCTTCGATGCCAGACGGATTGTGTCTCTCTATAACAAATGTACTTTCAGATTAGGGTTTTAAATGGTAATTGAAGGGGACACAAACACAAAAAACCAGAAACATCCCTGGTTTTCATTACAAAAGTTTTATTTCCCAACGTTACGGATGTCTTCACCCTGGAAATACAGCAGCCAAATTCATTAACGAATGATACCTGACATGTGAGATTAACGGCCTCCTTAACTACTCAGACAGAAGTTATGAAACTATGTTACGAATTGTTGAGTTTAAAATGCCGAAGCAATGGATATTTGCTATTCTTTATATTGTAAGCGGACAAAGCGCCAAGCCGAAGGCTTAATTAGTCTGTACTTATATATCAAAATAACTGGCTAAGTTTTTTTCTGTTTTGAAAAATTTATAACACTTTCTCATTCAAAAGATCCCGCAATTTCGTGGGCAAAGGTAGTTAAGACGAGTGGTCATGTTGCAGGGACATGTTCCAGCGACAAGTTGCAGAGACAAAACACTTGTGCATGTAGTGCACACTGAGGCGACATGTAGACGTGTAGTGGGGACATGTAGCAGCCACATTTCCCCTCGTGTGAACTGATACATGAAGTTCAACAAGTTGAACGTCATGGGACACTTCGCTGCAACACATCCCTGAAACATGTACCCGCCAACATTTTCATGTGTGAAATTTTGTTCCTGCAAGTCCCCGCTACACGACCCTAATGCATGTCGCCTCCTCATTGTGTACTACACACCTTTTTGTCGCTGGAACATGTTGCTGCAACATTTCCCTGTAACATGACCCCTCGTGTCTGCCCACCTTAAAGAGTTCAATCACTCAAACGACTTCACATATTTCCGAGAGGCGAGGTTCCCCTCACTGTGCAACACTGACAACAACATGGGTGGATTGTTTCAGCCATCACATGTATGCCAGCCTTTTAAACTTGATTTAGATTTAGTTTTACGAACAATATCCTTCAAGACACTGCAAATTAGGTGAAATAGAATTTAAATTGTGTTGGTGAGTAACCAGTGATGTCTTTAATTCTCTTCCACGAAATTCGAAGGAAAGAGTCCTCGGTGGCCATTGCATGTACCCATCCACCAGCCTTCATCAATCTTCTCGATGTCTGTGATGATATCGCCAGGATCAAAAGTGATTTCATCGTCTCCAGCTGAAAGATGAATAGACAAATAAAATCAATAACTGAATTAAAAAAATGGTCTTCGTCTTAATACATTAAAGGTCGTTCGCAATGGGGGCCAATGCGGGGGAATCTTTTCAAATGCAAATAGTTTTAAATATATTTACCCGCATTAGCCTGCATTGCAAGCTCGTTTCAGTCCAAAAGTGACAATGCAAAGATGGGGCCGGTTGCTCGAAGCCTCGCTAGCGCTATCCGTTGGTTAAGAGGTATCAAAACCTCTAGGTTTCCATGGTATTTAATGCCGGTTAGCGTTAACCGTGCTTCGAGCAACCCGGACATGGTCTATTAATAAGGATCTTTCTCTTGTTAGGTAGTGACAGTACAAATCGTACTGTCACTTCTGGTAGGTAGCTCTTTTAACTTTTGAACTACATAATAATGACGCCGGGAAAGACTCCCCAACATGAAACGTTGCCTCTGGTCCACGAAAACGTACTTGCTTGATAGTCATACAGGGCTGTAGCACTGAGTCCATAACCTTCTTCAACCTAGAAATACAAAGAGAACACTTGGGCTTCAGTCACAAAAACACATTCCAGTGACTCAGTACAAAAGTTTGAGTTCAACCTTCAGACTATTATAACGACTGACAGCATTTAGCCACGGTCATGTCGCTATCCCCAACAAATCTCCAGGAAATGGAATTTTAAAAATGTTCCCTTGTTTCAGTTGGAAAACAGGTTGGCTCATCACCAAATGGAACAATGTTTGTTTAATTCCATCAGCACCACTATATAACGTCATTTACGCCATCGTCAACCTAGCCACTTTGCAAAATAAACTTTTGTCAGGGGTATCCTGCGAGCAGAGCCTCTCAAAAACTCACAAAAGGGAGAGCAAGAAAAGCTCTGCAAAAATCGTGTTAAGTCCTTTAAGTCACCAAAGCCCAAGTTTCTGGGCTAGTCACTCCGGTCAAACCGGTTTAAGCAGCCCGTGCATCATATTTTTGACAAGGCGAAGGTCAAGATCGAGCCTTCAGTACGAAAAACAATATGGCGTCTAGGAGTGCGACCGAGACTTGAGCAGGGTTTCTACCTCTCTCCAAGCAATGGCTTGCGCATACTCAATAAAGACTTAACACGATTTCTGCAGAGACCTTTCTTTCTCGTCGAGTTAAGAAAGGCTCTGCTGGCAGGATGTGTCAGGGGCTATACTAAAATGAAAACTTGAATCCAAGCAGATTTACAAATGATCCAGGTCAAGAGAGAAATTTGGCATAACTGACTCAACAATAACTGTTTGTTTCAGTGGTCCTGCAGCTCTGAAACATTTGCAATGTTATTCTCCGGGAAGACGCCAGTTTCCTCGTTGCTTTAGTACTAGGATGCAGAGCTGGTGGCCTTGTCTTTTTTCTGACGACGAAAAACCTTGTGGCAAAGCAACGGGAGAAATGAGGCTGAGTTTTCGTCTTTCTTCCGCGCCATTCCCCTCGTAAACTCCACTATTAACTTACCTGTTCCTCTTGGTAGTTTGTCTCTTGAGTTACCTCTTCGTACAAGTCAGTGGGCGGTTCATCTCTCTCTGAAGCATCAGGAAGTTCTTCATAAAAATCATTCGGCTGGGCTTCCTCTTTCGTAGGCTCTGGAGGCTCCTCATATAGATCCTGTTGCTCTTCTTCCTGTTCGGCTTCTTCTTGTTGTCTTGCTCGCTCTTCGGCTTCTCGCCGAGCTTCCTCCTCGGCCTCTTCCTCGTCGCGAGCAAGTTGCTGAAACGCAAACAAAGTTGCAGCGTTGACTTGTTGTGTAGTACACCTTGGGGGGTCTGAAGTAGTTACCAGCCACGCACAAGGTTCCCGCAACTAAGGCAGCGTTTACATGAACGTGGTTTCACATCGATACGGTTTCATGACTTCGAAACCGCGTCAAAATCGATGCGTGTTTACACGGGACCGTTTTCGCCAGAAAATCCACTACGAGCTAAATTCACCATTTTGAATCGAACAATGAAAATTTCGCGGCAAAAGAGTAACCGTATTCAAAAACGATGTGGCTTTTGCTGTTTACACGACAGATGAAACTGTATCGTTTAGAAAACACTCCACTTTTGGCACCGTTTTCAATTCTACTCGGTTTCGCCAACGGTCTCGCCAACGGTCTCGATCGTGTAAACAGAAGGCGTAGCCGCATTGAAAACGATGCGGTTACAAATGAAACCGCGTTTGTGTAAACGCTGCCTAAAACTATGATCCAACACGTGTGCAAGTTCGAGTTTATTTACGCCCCGCTTAGCATGTTCAAGGCCCACCTTCATCCGACAGGCTTTTGGACCGTGTGTTTTTGTTATGTAAATTCGCATTGCTTATCGTAGCGATCTCGTTCGATGAATTTCAGCTTTGGCGGGATTTCTAGAAATGAAAATTGTTCCACGGCACGCGATGCCCAGAGGGTGAACGTGGGCCTTCAAACACGAAGACGCACTATAAAAGGGGCGCTCTTCACGCACTCCTTTTGCTCGAATCCATTCAAGCACAACTGATTAATGATCCAAGATGGTGATCAACAAACAGCAACACAGAGACGGAAGCCCGAAAAGATATTTCTAGCGCGAGAAAAAAAAAAGAACTGGGGATTAATAAAAAGGACGGCAGATAACATTTTATGACATGTTACGGAAACATTGGCATATGGGGCTTTTCTATTGTACCAATTATCAGAGAACGGTTGCGTGCACGGTTGATTGATAAATCATTTACACGTGCCTAAGGCACCACGCCTTTTATAGCTAGTCTCCGTGTTTAAGCAACGACGACAACTACGGCAACGAAAAGTCCACAAAACAAGAGCATTATTGTTAGAGAGGAAAAAAAAAATCGTGCTGCACCTGTGGCACGCTCATTGCCGTACTCCACAAAACAACGTGAAATGGTCAAAGTTCAGGTTTTGACGACAACGTGAGCATACCATAAGGAACATGTTAATTTACTCCGTTTACTTTTAGAACTCTCCCAACTATTATGGATGCCTCGCTCGTAATGTACAACCTGAACAAGATGGAATTATAA
>NC_090885.1:13816360-13833860 GCF_036669925.1 Montipora capricornis | reverse complement strand
ACTCTACCACTGAGCTGTAGCAAATTCTGAACATATTTCAGCCACAAGGGAATCTTATGAGCTACCTCCTTAAACAATGGGTCAGTTAGGGTGACAATTCTCTTTCTATACTGACAGAACTGAAACTAATTTAAAGACCTGAAAAATGTTGAGACATTTAACTTGAGGAAGATTATGATTGAAAAAGAAAGGACATCTGTACATGTACATGAAAAGGGACGCACTCCCTCCACTGTTTGAGTCAGTGTTGAAAAACGCTTCATGGACACCACTGTCACATGGTTGTAACATTGAAAAGGGGCGGGGGGCGAAACAGTAAGAGCTGAGATTGAGGAATTCGCGCATGGGTGGAAATCTACTCTTTTCGAGGAGTATGCAAACTAATGTTGCCCCTAATTGTAATTCCCTCGAGTCTCCAATACCTCAGCGGTGCTAAAATCGAACAAGAAATCCGAAGGTGACGTTGGCCAATTCTTTTCCTGCAAAGGGGCACTTGCACTTTTTTTAATGTCCCCGAATAATAACGATCAAAAAAATTACACCTCTTTATTCACTTACCAACCGCGCCTTTACCATACATTCATTTGTTAGAAATGGAGAAATGTTGCCAGCGATAATAGTATGGGTACGGAAAAGCAAGCATATCTTACCCTTCTGAGATGCGTGCGCCTCTGTTTTGCTCTGGTACTCGTAGCCCAAAGCCGACTGGAAAAAAGAGCAAACCAGCAACAACTAATATGTAGAGGAATACTCCTGAATTCATTTTTAGAATCATTGAAAACATGAGCTTTATACTGTTAGGCGGTTACGATGAATATGCGGAGGAAATGAAATGCCAGTGCTTCTGTATGACCGATACACTAAAAGCAACGGTTCGGTGTTGCATAGAATAAGCAGTAGAAATGAACAACGATTCGGTGTCATCATGACGCCATTTTCTAGTTCAAATGCAATATTAAAGGAATAGATTTTTAAAAAATATTCGTTAATGCAAGATTTGCATACTAATTAACAATTAGTCGCCGAAGGCGAAGTGATTATCCGTGAATATTCACCTCGAATTCGTCTCGATGAATTGTCACCGATAATCACTGAGTACAGATACACAGGTGATTATTTCAAAAAGGAGAAAAAAAACATTTCAACGCGAAATCATCTTCACTTACAGTGCAAAACGACTACTGGCAGTCATTTTGTCCGTCGAGGTGATTATCGGCTGATAATCCGAGATAGCCAGCCAATGAGACCGCGCGATTTTCTATAATCACCTGTGTGTTTATACTAATATATGATAAATATGCGATGTTATTGAAATGACAGTTCCATTAAAGAACACATGAAATGTTATAGTAAAAATCCTGCGAAGTTCCGAAAATAGTTTCGCCTAAATTGATAGTCTTTAAAAGAACACGAACGTTGAAAGTAAGGACGAAAGTTCGAAAATCTATTGTAAAATAAAAAATAAATTTTTGTCCCTTAAAATTGAGTTGAATCAAATAAATAACTTTAAATCGTCTATGAAGGCCAAAATAATACATACTTGATCAACCCGTTCCTTTTGAACTCCAAATTTTCCACCAAATCCTTTGGAATGATCTATTAGAGAAAATTACTTTTATCAGAATTAATCAAAAGGAAAGCTACCCAAGACAAATTTGCTGTGTTTGAGAAGAGCAGCTACAGGAACTGCAGTAGGAACTAATATTTAAAAAAATGTACTTAATTCAAAAATAGCCCACCGTACCGGCGGTACATACTTATTTTATTTTATTTTATTGAACTTCGTCCATATTGTATGAACAGAAGAAGAAAGCAAGTAAGGACAGGGAGGCCACAACAACGAAACCATTTACTGTGTTCCCTACTTAGTGGGCACAAGTGAGGCGCATAGGTGTGTCTCTAAAATATGAGTGTTATTGATTCAAAATTTCTTTTAATGTTACTGAATGTATAATATTAAAACTCTTTTTTGAAGTGTGTCATTTAAGAGAAACTTAATTCGAAATGTTACTGAATGCATACAACTCTTCATAGAAGTCTGTCGTTTACGAGAAATTTGATTCAAAAGACACTGAATGCATAGAACTATTCATAGAAGTCTGTCGAGTATTAAAGAGAGATTTAATTCAAATGACACTGAATAAATCGCACTAGCCTGTCAATTTTTAAAGAAGTCTGTCGTTTAAGAGTGATTTTGGGAAGGCGACCTGGGCCAACTGATTTGCATGAAGTTGTTTTGAGTTCCAATCCCGCTCTGAGCTTTGGCAACATTTGTCTCCGGAGATACCGGATCCAGTTCTAGCAAGTAGTAAACAACCAATCGGTTGCCTCCTGCCGGTTGGAGTTTAATCATGTTACGTTTCTTTCATAAGAATTCTCAACCTGCATCCATAATACTTCTCAAAACGTTATTATTCCCCAGGGTTTTCGTTTGATGTCGGAGGCCGGACATTTGTTCCGGTGGTTTCCCATTCCATGTCCGGTACTTTGATGCTTAAACATTTGAGGGATTTGTTTTATTTTTTATTATTAGAATAATTTTACTTATTTTTAAAAGAGAATTTGAGCGAATTCCAGCCTTTCCCGGGAAACTGATTCTTGGGTTCCAGAAACACTAGAAACAGCGTTTCGGAGTGTTCTATTTTAAAATTTCCTGGGCGTTTATGCGGCCCCCACGCCCCTAAGTAGCTCGCGCCTTCTCCGCTCGCAAGGCGCCTTGCGGCGCCAAAAATGTCACGTCCGGTGTTTTCAGAAATATATCCGCTACTTTACGAAACTGTCGAAAACCCTGATTCCCTCACTTTCCATGGAAATGTACAGGCGATGGGATAGACCTCTTTCATAATGGCGGCCGGCGAAATAAAATATTCTCCTTCTAATGGTAATAAGCCTTTCTAGCCTAGCTACGACGAGCAAATTTCAAAAGAATATTTTTTTTTAAAATGAGGGAAGTAGGTCTAATTAACGTAAATACAAAACAATGTCAAGGAGGTCGCAATTTATGAAAGTGTTCTCATGATAACTCCCCGGGGTCAAGCAGCTGAAACTTATTTGATTGAAATTTCATTTTAACAAAAGCACGTTCTTTGTTTCAAATATGGGATTTCTCAGTGTTTAAACAGAGTATGTACCCGTGTGCGCCCGTGTCTGGGTCTTTCTTCGTACTCTTGTGTGCATGTGTCTTATTTCAATTGAATGTATCATTGTGCGCCAATCTCTTGGCATTCGCCTGCGCCCTTGTAACCTAGAATTTGCACGTACTCTTGTGTCCCTGTGTTTCAGTGCACTACTAATTTACGCATACATATGCATTTGTGACCAAAAACAGTTCAAATGTTGTGACAGTGAGCTTTGCACTTTTTCAACCTAATAATCGAAGAACTGGACTTTGAAAATTCGTGGCCCGCTCTCCACTTCTTCACTACGTTACGCGCGCTTATCATAAAAAAGACGGAACAAAAACACTGAAATGGAAGGAATCACCTTTTTGCGAAGCATGTGCCTCAGTTTTTCCTTGGTACTCATATCCAACGGCAGCCTGCGAAAGGAAGGAAAGAGAACCAGTTGACTTTGACGCATAAATGGTTACAATTTGTTCTACATGTACCACAATACCAAAACAGTACACACCAATTAAGTTTAGGGCTAGGTTAGACCAAGAGCAAAAAGAATAACTGCCCGGTGAAACAATCACCGCGCAGTGATTTTGGAAGCCATTACATGTAAATTGTAAAAAAGCGCAGGAAAGTGAACGCGTCTCGATTTATTTTGCTTCTCATTGTATAGAACAACACGACACAATACAATAGAATACAGTGCAATACATACTGAATTGACCGCTCCCCATAGGGGTTTTTCAGGGCCAAGGAAACAATCAACGAAACAACAGAACACAACAACAACAACTGTTAAGAATCCCAACTGGTCGGAGGCAAACCAGTTGGCTATTTACAAGTGCAGCTGGAGGTTGAAGCAGTGACTACCAGGATCAAATTCAACGAGTGGTCAGAGCGGGTCTTGAACCTGGGATCTCCGGATCTCAAGGCAAGCGCCCTAACCTACAGGGCCACACTGCCAAATAAACGAGATACCCTGCCTCCTGAACGAGGTCCCCTGCAAGGTACGTGATTGCATCTAACAAACAAGCCAAATGTAATCAGCTACAGTAATAGCCCATTTTAATGAGGGAGGAAAACCTGAGCACCCGAAGAAAACCCTTGAAACAGACTGAATTGACTGAAACAATGCAATGATACGAAGACCATAAGGCCCAAGATACAGACGGTCACCCATCAAGATAAAAGCCCCGCCAAACAGGGCTTAACTTCGGAGTACAAACGGAAACCAGCATATGGCTTACGGCGATAAAAGAAAAGAAAAGAAAAGAAAACAGATCTACGCATAGTAATGTAATGCTACAAAAGTCGCGTTAGTGTTGAAAATCCTACAACCTCTCAGAAACAATGGAGAAGTAATATTTAGCCTCGTGTTTACATTCTGTATTATTTATATATTAACTGATAAGAAACAACTGAAATAGTACAAATAAATGGTATAAATCCAAAAAAGGAAATAAAGTACTAACCTTGTCCATTTTGTCTTTTTGTACTCCGAACTTTCCCCCAAATCCTTTGGAGTGGTCTATTGGAATGGTGAAAGAAAAAGAACCCTTACTGAAGACAATAAACTACATGTAGTCTCTTGGAAAGACAAGGTATTTTTTTGTCAACCATTCACTCTCCTACTTAAATATTAATTATTTCCTTTCGTAATCTTTGTCATTATAAATATATCAATTATCTATTTTACACTGTATCTTTGCTCGACCCAACTCGATTAGGTTTGCTAAATTTCAGTGGACAAACTTTTCACTGTAACTAGTATTGTATGTACTGTAATAAACGTTGTTGTTGTTGCAAGTAAACATGTAGTTTCACACAGGAGTGTCAAGTGATATCAATGTACATTTCTACAAAAAAACTCTGGGTACCCTGTGATTTGTTGTTATAAACTAAATACATTAAGAACTAAGAGCGTGTTAACTTTGTAAATACTGCATGGTATCTTTCTGAGAAGGGGTTGGGACACAGGATCTATGGTTTCAAGTCTTTATCTGAAAAAAGAAGTCATACCATTTTCTGCTGAAAATCAAATTAAATTATCAATAACAAAGGTAGGATTTTCTCCTCAGCTATTTTAAGGCCCCCCAGTGTGTGCTAGCAGGTGGGCAGTTAGCAAATTTTTTGTATTTTTGAATTTTGGTAAATGCGGTTTGACTGACGCACATGCTCCAATTTAATTAAAACCCACCAAGCTGCGATGCATGAGCTTCTGTTTTCCCTTCATAGTCAAACCCAACAGCAACCTAAAATAAAATGGAGACAATTAATGTAACGGCATAACTGTATCAAATTGTAGTTTTATTAAGTTAAACAAACTCTGTATTCCACTGAAATGGGATCCAGCAACCGTTTGCGTACAGGTAAAAACTTATAATGCAACTTTGTGCAAGTCACAGTCCTAAACTTTCTGGGCACAAGATGAAAACAAACAGAGGAAAACAACCACTGCGGTTATATCATTATTTGTACATGATCCCTCTCAAGAAGGGATAATTTAACACCATAACTAGGACACTGAGTGGCTTCTATATTGTTAGGGGAATTTGACCTAAAACTAGAGTGTCTCTGTTCCTGAGAGAACTGTTAAAGAATCCTGACAAAAAAAACATAACAACCCTTTGACTCCCAGGATAGATCAGCATGTAAATTCCCCTCTCAGTTTCAATGAAAGGTCAGTCAGACAGGTATTGAGAATAAAGAATATTCAGGTTAGAGGAAGAAACACCACCTTCTCATGGATTACCCAACAAAGAAACCAATGGTATTACATGTAGTTTGGGGGACGAACATTCAGATTGTGGGAAATTGAAAGGGTTAATTAACAATTAAAATAAAGCACTCTGGTCTTAGTAGTTGGACAGGTGTAATGAAGCTAGTCTAATGGCCCCAGCTGTTCAAACGATGGATAGTGCTATCCACCGGATAAATTTATTACTATCCAGTGGATAAATTTATTACTATCCAGTGGATAAATTTATTACTATCCAGTGGATAAATTTATTACTATCCAGTGGATAAGTCATAGCGAAAACAATTGAGCTATCCAATGGATAGTGATTTATCCAGTAGATAGCGCTATCCATCCTTCGAACAACTGGGGCCAGGCGTACTGCATAATGCAAATGACCAAATTAATTCTCCCAAGTTTCACATTCTCATATCTTGCATGGAACAAAGATGTGACAAATGCAAGCAATTAAAAAAATATACAACTTAAATATTATTCTGACACCCCATGCATTTAATAGCCTTCATTCCATGGTTTCCTACAGTAAGTTCCAAACCAACAGTGAAAATTTAATACAAAACTGGCAAAATGAAAAGTGATTTGATGAGACCACCAAAAATAGAATCAATACACTTTGATACATGTACAGTATGTTGCCCAGTTTCCAGCCAGTAAAAAAGACTTTTGTCAGCAATTTTCCTCAGATTTTTCAATTTTCGTAACCAAGAGAATTTTGAAAGTTTCACAAACATTTCAGCTACCAATGACGGTTTTGGCTGGCTTTTGGGTGGCGAAAGTGCAGAGTTTAGAGGAATTTCATCAAAGTGAGTAAATTTGAACTGCAAAAATATTTACCCTTTTCACTGCACACCGAAGATACCACATGAAAGCAAAATTAATGACTTGTTTCAACTTAATACCAAAAATAAAGTAATTATGGGGCTTAGGAAAGATATGTGTTTAGGAAAGCTGTCATCAATGCCTAGAGGTGAGTTGTTCTAAAATTTCAAAAGTTCAAATCTTAGCAACAATTTAACCTCGCTGGGCCAGTTCCGTGTCACTATAATTATGGGTTTTTGCTCCAAAAATAATTATTTATCACAATTTCAGAGACCTGAATATTAAAATGTAGCACTTGAAAACTTCATGACCTGCTACAATAGTTGCTGATTTGTGCCTTTTTTGTGAAGAAAAATGATTCAAACTCTCATCCCCCTTCAGTTCCTTGAATTTTCACTGCCCCGAAACCCTGAGAACTTGCTTTGCTTCAGTCACCCAGAGAATGGTCGCTAAGCTTTTTCGTTTTCACAAAACGTTAAAATATGTATATCTCTATGCTGAAAAGGCGATATTCTTCCTGCAGCATTACAAAAAATTTGCTTTCAATTGATGGCTGGAAACTTGGCAGCTTAATACTGCTGCAAAGAATGGCATTATTTCAATCAGTATTTAGGTACATGTTAAGTCCGCTATGAGCCCAGAAGGCCCACCAGGCCGGCACTTACAGTATCTCCGGTTTCTGTAGCATGAAGGGACTAGGAGTATTTCTAGTCCCCCCTGGATGGGATGCTAGTCCATCACAGGGTTACCCCCAGCATTTTTGCCGGTACCCATTTATATGCCTGGGTGGAGAGAAGCACTGTGAGAGTAAAGTTTCTTGCCCAAGAACACAACACAATGTCCTTGGCCAAGATCCGAACCTGGACTACTCGATCCGGAGTTGAGCACACTGACCATGAGGCCACCGCGCCTCCACATTTCAATGTATGATTACACAAAAAGGACCTTGATGTGTACCTTATCCACTCTGTCCTTTTGAACTCCATATTTGCCACCAAAACCTTTAGAATAATCTGCAAACAAAGAAGGAAATTAAAAATTGACTGATGAAAATTAAAAAGACATGCTGCGAGGGGGCTGACAATTTGTCCCAACAAACAGAAAACTCTTTCCTTTTTTTCAGATTTCAATTTTGTAATGCAATCAGGACTTCGTGGCCTATGGTCACAATCACACTTTCCTCCAAATGAAAAGGTTGCAAGTTTCAATTCTACACATACTTGTGTAGTCTTTCTTACAGAAAAAAACACTGTTAATAGCGTACCAGTCATCTGCTAGCAGTCCCTCTTAAGTCAGACAAGCTGCTCGCTTTAGTCACACAAGTGAGCTGAAAGATCAAGGGAAGAATCCCCATTCCGCTCTTCAGCTTGCTTGCGTGACTATTAAAAGTGGGTGTCTTGGCTGACTCAATGTTGAAGGGTCAGTCACTGCTACCAGTCTAGTTGTCACCCAATAAATCAATTGATTAAAGAAACTTAATGTTAGGAAAAATTATGAAAAATGAAATCTTATGCATGTGCAGGAAATTAATGCAATGCAAGGAAAAAAAGATTGTACAACGAATAATATAACAATGGACTTTTTGAAGCTCTTAATATTTTTTGCACCTACACGGATATCAACTGCAAGAAAAATTGTTTTAAAAAGTTTAACCTTTTTGTGAAGCATGTGCTGATGTTTTTCCCTCGTATTCCCAGCCAACTGCAGCCTGTAAGTGTACAGCAATAAAGTAAGTATTGGAAAAAAGAGCTACATGTACTCAGCATGATATTATAATAAACATTCACTGGGTTACATGTATATTGTGCATAATTGTATTGCACTCTTACCTACTACGTAGACATTGAAACATTGAAATAAACATGAAATATTGTAGTAAAGCTTGATGCTGCTTCTGAAGCCTTTAAAAGAATCACACAAACCATCCTCATCGACCACTATTCCTAATTGTAAAAAAACCTTTCTACCATCAAAAATACTGGTAATAATTAATACACCGTCCAAGTCATGTGGTTACCGGCGTATAATGATATTAAAGCTACTGTTACAGTAGTTGCTTGGCAACAAGCGAAAAAGGAAACTGAAAACTTAGATTGTCAGGTAGGACCCAGACCCAACAGCTGTAGTCTAAAAGTAACACCGGTTTGATGCTGTACCCATTGAGCTTCTGGGCTCTACAATGTCAATGTCTCAAATTAAAAATGCAACCATGAATGGATAATATTGTGTAACACAACCATAAGAATAAGGAAGCCCATAGACCAGTGTACATGTACATGTTGTTATGAGGATCAGCGTTACTTTTAGTTTATTTGTCATGTAATTCCAGACTTTTCTATAATTATCCAGGCCTACTGATAGGATGCTATGAAAAAATGCATATTGTGCAAAACTTGCAGGGCAGATTATGCGATTAGAAAGGCCAATTATGCGCTAAATATTGTAACTTATGCAATTTTTTCCTGAGCAATTTTAAGCTTGTTTTTCAAGGTTTCAGGATACAAAAAAACAGTTTTTTAGCCGCTTTCCAAGGTAAATCATCTTTAAAATGGCGAATTTATGCAGGAACTCCTAAGAAACTTGTTGATTTATGTTTTAGTTAAATTTATGAATTTTGTGCATTCTTTTGTGAATTACGCGATTTTTCGTGAATTGTGCGATCGGATGCGATTTGAGGTCGATTGTGCGAAATCGCACCATCGCGTAATATCAGAAGGCCTGAATTATCTTACAATCTGTAATATTCCTGAAATTTCTTTCAATATGACTCAGCAGTTTCCACAAATAGTAGACCTTGTAATACATTATAAAATTAATAGCAACAGAACTTTCCAGATGCTTAGAGTAAAAGTACATGTATAAAAGGAGGCTTGTAAGTAATAGAAACGGACATATAATGTTATTTGCCAGCTGGGAGGTCATATAGTGAAAAACTGTGACCGAGGTCTTGAAAATGCTATTAATTATTCTCCTTTAATTCTTAAGGAGTAGTACGAGTGCATCTACTGTAACACCAGGAGTTCTTGTTGCTCAATAGGTAGCCCATCTGACGGGTGTTGCAGAGATTTTATGTCTCCATCCTGCCTGGGATTTTTTAGTTGCCTTTTCACCCACTGTCCAGAAACCGAAACAAGTAGCTCACAAAACCACACCCATAGTCTACAGATTATAGGTAAATTTTACCTTATCCACTCTGTCTTTTTGTACTCCATATTTCCCACCAAAACCTTTAGCATAGTCTGTTAGAGTAGAGGTTAACGTGTAAAAATAATATTAATTACTTACAGGAATTAAAGTCTTGGACACGGAAACCACCTTCATCAGACCAATCCATGTACATGTGCATGCAATGTCTTGTAATAAAATCTTTAATGGTTACTGCGTTACTGTTACTGTTACTGCATTACTGTTACTAACCGTTACTGTAATAATTAATGGTTACTGCGACAGCAAACACACGCAGGCCTCACCTTTTTGTGATTCATGCTTATCTGTTTTGCCTTCATATTGAAACCCAACAGCTACCTGCAAAGCAATTTAACATTCAATTTAACCCTATTAAAACGCAAATCGGATTTGTTCAGCAAATGGTTTAATTTATAGTAAGATGCTAACAATGAAGAATTACAGTCCTGTATTCTAAATGTTTGTACTTAGTCTATTCCCAAATTACATAATTTGTAACTTGACATTACCTTATCAACTCTGTCCGTCTGTACTCCATATTTCCCACCAAACCCAGTTGAATAGTCTTCAAAGGAATGGTAAAGTTAATGACAATTTGCATTATTTAATATGCACAAATTAATGATTGCTTTGAAATGCAATATAATTTATGTACATATACATAATAATTATGAGGATTATTTTATTAAATCTGAAATTCCCCCAAATTGAGAACCCTGTACATTTTACATGTGTGCAAATAACAGTTACTGTAACAGTAAAATCCGTTTTTGAATTAAATTATATAACCCACTGACCTCTGAGACTCGCTCAAACTTAATAGGTTTTACTCTGTCTAACGCAAGACAATAGCTCGTCAATGAGGGTGGTTGAGGAGTGAGTGGGTTATTAATTTAAAACCACCTCTACCTCCACTCCCTCATAGTTATTATTATTTTAGCTCATTGACCCCTAGGACTGAGACATTAAGGATGGTGCCTACTAATTAACAATATTAATTTTTTGCCTTGGTGTGTGATTATGCAGGAAATGTAGATCTTAACAAGTGTTATTAAAATCCAAAAAGAAAATTGGGGTAACCACGCATTTTTCAAAGATAATTCATGAATAATATTATATTTGTAAAAAGCTTTAAAATACAAAGCAATGTATGGCATTCTTTCTCAAATTGAAGCTTAATTATCTCTCAAAATAGCATGGTTACCCCCAATTTTCTTTTTGGATACCAAGAGTACTTACTAAGATCTACTTTCTCCGGATAGTTTTACACCGCGCAAAAATATCCCTGCATGTATTCATGGCATCTGACAGGATGCGGCAATGCGGATCCGCATAATTCACTGAAATCCGCATCTTCTGCATAATTCCGATATTTTCCGCAAAAAACAGAAGAAATATCTGATATTAGTGATAAAGCAGCTCCTTAACATCCTCAAAAACATAAAAGCCGAAGAAATTGACTGTTTTGAAACACTTATTTTCCTGAACATTGAAGAAAACACACCATTTCGTTCACAAGATGAAAGTTCGTAAGAAAGATCGTAAGCAGTTTCCGCGCATTTTTTCGCCAATGAGCCTGGACACTAGTTTTTGTTGCTACAATGCTTTCCATTGGACGAGAAACAGTTACACTTCAGCAATGACGTAACTGATAAGAAACTAAGGGAACGTTCGATTGACCGTATTCCGGAATAGGATTACATGGAATACAAGTTAGAAATCCTTCGTTTTTACGGAGATTCACATTAAAAATGTCAAACACCTGCTAAAATGCTATTTTAATCATATCTTTATTATCCTTGTTGCTTCAAAACGCCAGACATACCGTTTTGAATTCATCACTTCACGTATTCTTGATCGAGGGAATGGATCGCGCTCCAAAGGTATTACAATTTTGCTCCATTATCTCCAAAATTAATTGAAACAAAATTCATGATGAGAAACAAAATAATTTTTTATCGCTTTATTTATTTTACCAAAAGTTGCGGGAAAATCCCAACTGCTAACCCTTTTATTTCAACGGTGAAAGCTGGTTGCAAATTGATGACTCCTCCATGTAATTTAATCACAAAGGGCAAAAATTCAGTCACAAATGCGATTGTATTGGTTGCAATTTCGATTACGGATTTACCGTAAGCATGTAAATACATTGGACGGGCCTAATTATTAGTTTTATAACTTGTTTAAGTTTCCGCATAATCCGGTGTAATTTCCGCATAATCAACGCATGTTTCCGCATAATATGGCCAAAAATTTCCGCATAATCTTTAATTTTTTTCCGCATCCTATCAGAAGCCATGTGTATTAGTAAGCATCACCGATAGGAAATCCGAGTATCTCAAGATGCGCAGAACGTATGCGCAATAACAATTAGTAGGCACCTTAATATTAAGAGTTTACTCTGTCTACTGCTAGCCGATTTTACTATGTCAATGAGGGATAGTTTAGGAGTCAAAGGCTTAAGGATTTCCGTAATCTTTAACATTGCAAATGTACTCTAAAATCTTGATGCCCTGTTGTACATTGTACAGTTCTGCATAAAAGTATGAATCTCTAAAAAACAGGATGCACAAAACACAAACCTTTCTGTGATGCATGCTTGTCAACCTTTCCCTCATAGTCCCAACCAACCACATTCTGCCAGGAAAATCATTAAAAAGAGGAACTGCATCAGTAATGACCCACTTTTCACAGCCACCTAACATGAACAAATAAGCTCAAAACAAGAGAGGAAGCTTTACCCTTACATGCTATATAATTGATATATGTAGTTTCTCAATTCTGTACATGCTTCAGTACATGTAACTCTTTTTCCAACCTGAATTTTTAGATTCAGTTTGTATTCTCTGTCTAGTTTTCATGATGAACCATATTATTAAACATACATGTACATGTACCTTGTCGATTCTGTCCTTTTGAACACCAAATTTTCCACCGTAGCCATAAGATGCTTTTGGACTTAAATGATTATTAAGGAAGAGTGTACAAAACTGTCACATATGAGTAAATTGAAAGTTGGCATGACTTTTACAAAGTTCTCTCCAGAACTATTAACTTAAAGTTACATTCATTTGTACCGGTAACTCCTGGTGATATTAGCCTTCTCAGCTAGGCCACTATAATTTTATGAAATATTCAAAATAGCAGCCAGCTGTGGACAGTAGCCACCACTTTCACCACGCTTGCCAGCGTCTTTTTTACCAAAGAAATAGAAAATGGCGGGCCTTGATCAGCCAACTGAAATCAAGGTCACTTCGAGCTATAGTAATCATTTTCATATCAGACAATAAAGCACCCAAGAAAAATTAATACTGTTTTAAAAGCTTTTTTGAAGACGTTTTGAAATGAGTAGAAAGAGTAGAAATTAGAAGCGTGTAAAAGTTGATGAAGAATTCTTGTGAACGACTTTTTAGTAAGCATTTGTTCAAGCATGAAGTAATGCAACTTTCTCCAGTCAAACCGTTGTGTTTCCGCTTTCATGCATGTTTGTGCATGTGCATGAATTCACTTTCCACAAAAACTTGATTGTTAAGCCTTTTCACTCGTAATTATTAATAAAGTCAGCTTTGTATTCATATTGCCCGAAGGCATGTTTAAGAGTGACGTTCTAAGCGAAATGGTTTGTCAAGACAAAGTTGCATATTTTACGCCTGAACAAACACCTAACAAAGAGGACCGAGCGGTTCACAATACTTTGTTTGGAAATGAATTGACCAAGGGAAACAAGATTTAGCAGTTCAAAGCACATCGATATTAATTTATTTTGCGAAAATCAGTTTATAATAATTCGAAGATTTCGCAAAGAAAAAAGTGAAGATTTCGGTCGCATGCTAGTCAACAGTTTCTTGGCAATTCCTGTTACAAGTGTAGCAGTGCTTCATAGAATGTGCATCGCCACCTTTCAAATTTGTGATACCAATAATCAGATTGATTTCCCAAATATCAGATCTGTGAACTACAGTACATGTAGTCTACTCTTTGACGTTTCTCGCAGTGCATTCAGTGTTTAACTCCTTTAAGGTTACCGTATACCTTCAGGGTTCTTAGATACGAGCGATGAAGCACGTCTGGTTTAAACTGTAGATTCCTAAACCCCTATATCAAATTAAAGCTTAATATAGAGCTGGCTATCACACCATACTGTATTAAGAATTTTGAAATTAAATGAATTGTCAAAGTTTTCACAACCTCTAAATGCCAGCGTCCGAATCACCTTTTTTAAAGCTGCAAGTCAAAGCAAATTTTGCTTTTCACTATTATTTATTTTGTTCCTCCGTTTCCCGACCCAAAGCGCTAAAAAAACCTGTCTGCGTTTTGCCATACTCAGTTACAGTGAAAACTTATAGAACGTTTTCGTAATTTAGTATTAAAAAAATGTGAAGTGTTCGTAAAAAAATCGCCCTCAGAGAAAAAAAAATTGAAATAAAAAATTTGCAGACACCTTTTTGTTGTTTATATGTTAACCTAGGCACTGCCAAAATTTGAGGGCAATCAGACAAATTCCCTAGTGTGAGTTTCAGCTCTTTAAAGTGTTCGCTTCGAAAAGTGAAAAAATTGATTTGAGAAAACAACTGTCAATCAGATGGGTAATTTTTACTTCCGGCCAAAACATAAAACCGCCATTTCTCCGCCAATATTTAATCTTTTTGAATGATTTCTTTTTTACATTAGAGATCGCGTTTCAATCATTACTTTAACCGAAAAATCCAAATTTGAAGAAAATTGCCGATCTGAAGGTATTATGGTAACCTTAGTAAATCATGTTGTTGACTATTGAGGGTCATGCTCACTCATAATTGAGCCTAAAAAAAACAACCTACAAATAATTTGGGGTACAAGCTGTGATATTATTTTGAACCCTGAATATTAATTTACATTTAATTTTTTTGTTTTAAGAACACATTCAAGTTCAATAAACAAAGGTACCAGAAATTATAATAATTACATTATTATTTAAGTTTAATTCCAGGACACTTAGTCTAATCCTGCAAAAAATCAGTAAATTTTGAGCAAAATCAGGCATGAAATTTTTAATAATCCCTTCAGCCTCCAGCCATTCCACATGTATCTAAGTTTGTAACAATAAAGTGGATTACATGAACAGCATAATTTACTACATTAACATCATGGAAACTCTGAAAGGATACCCACTTTCCTGTTCATCTGAAATACAATGCAAAATAAATTCAATAATCAAATTATTGAATATTAAGTTATTAAATCAAATATTAAACAATGCTAACTTACATTCTACAGTTTAATGTAATTCATCCATTAAAAAAAAATCAGGAAAAGGAAAACCTTCCTACATGTAACTGCAGTCACAGTGAGACAGTGTCTTTTGACTGGATGTTTGACATCAATAATTTGTGAATCAATGGCTAATTACACCTGTACAACTTGCAGTTTTCAACACTCATTTCAAACTGCCATCTATACAATGTACATGTATGTACATTTACAGTGTAAATGTACCAAGTGCTTGAATATCACCATGCAGATAGTAACTCTGATGGCTCACTGGCTCAATGACAACCAGACGGAGTGTTCTGATTATAATTTTTATAGAGGATATTACATGGCCGCACGGAGATACGAAATTTCTCTTCGAGTGTTGAAAAATATTTCACGAGTGAGCGCATCTCCAAGTGGCCATGTAATATTCGATTTATTATATAAACACCAATGAAATACTTAATCATTTCACGAAAGGCATCGAAAGGCACGATTTTCATATGTAACCATAGCAACAGTGATCTTTTCATGTGTGAAAATAACATATCGTCACGTGGAGATATCATGTTTTCATGCGAAAGCTCACTTGGTATTTCATTAGTGTTCATGTAATAATATTACGGTATGTATGTATTTATCATGGAGATAGACATGGACAAACTGCTAAATAATTTCAAACAACTTAAATTCAGAACATTTTTTTAAATGAATGCCTAGTATTAAACACCTGCTGACTTCCAGTATACAATAGCCAGAAACTCATATGACAATGTGAAAAAGTTTTTGATTTCTCAGCAATGCTGGCTGGTACACTCTCATGAATGAGGAAATGTAACAAACAAGGAGTCTCAGATTAATTATCTTTTTACGGTGTCTCAAAATACCAAATAAAATATGACTGCTACATGTAGCAGGGAAGATGGTGGGTGGTATGAGGAAAATGATAAAAGAGGAAACATCAAGGACACCATGGTTATCATTATTGCAAGAGAGAGTAACAACTTGGCAGAACTGTGGTCCAATGAAACTGTAAGATGATTATAAAAATAAATTCAGTACTTAATATGCTGGAAATCTTTGCATAAACAAATACTTTGATTGGTCATAACAAAAGAACAGGAGGGAACCCTTTTTTTTCAACTCACAAATACAGTACAGTACAATTGAGAAATATTGTTTTGCAAAGTAAATTAACCTACCTTGCTTGATTTTGGCATGATCTGATGCTACACCTTGACGCAAGTCTTTTATACTAAGAAGAATTTAAAAAACTTAAGGCTCCATCAGAAAACGTTATGTGATATTAGTGTACAGGCTGACTATCTCCATAAAAATAACATTTTGGTTCATTTAAATAACATCAATTTAATTAAACTAACAACATGCTTTGAATTTTTAAATCAAAATTTAACCTTATAGATTCCTGGTGTCCTGATCCCTCCACTGTCTTTGCTCCCCATCTCTGTTCTTGTTCAGATACATCATTCTAATATTTGCAGGAAATTATAGTGTCATAAACCATAATGATTGTGTATGAAGACTGTTCATCAGAAAATAATATAGAGGATATTACATGGGCAGGCAGAGATATGAAATTTCTCTTTGAGTGTTGAGAAATATTTTTCAACACGAGAAGAGAAATTTCCTATCTCCAAGAGGCCATGTACTGTAATATTATTATATAAACACCAATGAAATACTAAATCATTTCACAAAAGGCATCGAAAGGCACGATTTTTATTTGTCACCATAGCAACAGTGATATTTTCACATGTGAAGATATCATGTTTTCGCATGAAAGCTCACTTTGTATTTTATTGGTGTTTAGATAATAAACTAAATTATCATTATTAAATATGAATACAAGTAATACACTCAGATTATTATTTTTCATTTTAATTGCCATGGCACGATACAATGTACATCATTTTCACAGTCATTTTTAATACTCTCATTCTTGGATATAGTCACATGTACATAATTGTACATGTATCCTCCCTTTACCTGAGGGGAATGGTCAAATATGTTGTAGCTCAATTCTTTTTTGCAGCTTCAAATTTTACCTTTTCAGTCCTAAGTGTGTGACTGTCTTATACATGTACATGTATGTAGATTTAACTCTGGACAACTTCAGGGATGCATGGGTTAATTAAACCAGTTCAATTTTGATTAAATTTTTCCTTTGTTTCAGTTTACAACTAATTAACAATTATTCCATGAGAGCATGTTGGATATGAGATGGTAAATAGCCAACAAGGGGCTTAGCACCGAGTTAGCTATAACCAGTCGACAGCTCATATCCAATGAGCGTGAATGGAATAATTGTTTTATTAAATTCCTTAAAGTCCAAAAGTTTGGAAGTACGAAAGACGAGCAAATTAAGTGAGAA
>NC_090885.1:13791360-13806360 GCF_036669925.1 Montipora capricornis | reverse complement strand
TTAATGCCATTTTCCAGTTGTATAGGAAGTGTCGAATTGTTTGTTTTCTTGAAGCATCGTTTTTTTTCCATTTTGCAAACAAGCAATGAATGGCATAAGACTCCCCCGCCCCTCCTACAAAAAGTGTTCGCTCTATTTGTGTCTGCAATGTTTTTCCGTTTCCTGTGGTTTTGGCTTGCAGTTAGAGGAAAATTGACATAAGCGCCAGCTGATACTTGTACAATACCATATAATACCAGGGAAAGAACCTTTATTCAATTTTGTTTATTTTCTTTTGATTTCTCCCATAACACTCAAGGAGCTATCACTTCGTCGGTCTAGTAAGACGTATCAGCAACTTCAAGTCAAAGTTTTACGATATGACTATGATACATGGCTGACTGCAGAAACCGCTTTCCGCAAGCGACACTGAAGTAGGCAAGAAGAAAATTCCTTACGGTTTCAAGTGACGAACATATTTTTAATAGAGCTTTAGGGCTTAGCCTTTTATTCTTTGCTTGGATTGTCCTATTCACTGAACTGAACGGCTTTCGTCTAATCCATTTAGTTTAATTAATCCACACGTGGTCCCTGAAGACAGAAATTAAGCCTTCAAGGTCGGGGCTTAGGTTAGTCGGTATTTTCCCTTAATTGATGCTGCTTATTGCACTCTACAAGGAAGCTCCTCAGGTGAAAATATCAAGTTTCGACTGGGATAAATTCGATTGCCCCAAGTGGACATCCATTTGATAGCTGTTACCTGTTGCCTGCTATTTTTCTTATTTCCTCTTATTTAATATATTACAAAAAAATAAGCGTCTTCTGGACAGAGTGTTAAATTCATAATCTTCGTAAACTCCTTAAATAAATTAGACAAATCAAAAAAACGGCAATCTTTTTCAAGGAATCATTGCCTCCTAAAATTCGGAGTTGGAAGTGTGACCACTCAATTATCGCCGGGATAAAGTGGCTTTTCAAATTACGGCTTCTTTGCTATTATTTGCATCTAACTTGTACTCAATCAGATCCTCGGCAGGAGCAGTCGAATACATTGATCGTCAAACTTGAATCAGTGCAAGAATCAATTCCTCTTTTCTACTAAAAAGGCCATCGCGTTTCCTCAAAATCGTCCATCAAGGCGACAAAGTCACTCTCACATCCATCGTGGTGCCTCGTGCAATCTGTCATATTTCTACAAACAAACAAGCATTTTTAAGTTAGTGGCAAGAAGCAGCAAATAGCTTTCATTTGATTGCTGAGTATTTTTTTTTAAAATTATTTTGAAAATCACAAGAAACCCAGATTTAACTTGCGGAAAAACCCGAGGGAATGTAGTCAGTAACTGACTTCAATTATCCGAGCGCAAGGATTAACCAAAGAAACTGAAGAGAAACAAATGTAGCATGCTTAAGGTCCCAACTGTTCAGGTTTTCCCCACCATGCAGAGGAATTTTGAAACCTGTTCAACCCTGCCGCGTACGGAAATGAAAAGACTTATTAAATGCACAATTAGACTATAAAAAGCCGGACTTACTTTGCCTTTGCTCTAATATCTGCGATGTCTTTTAGTTCGCCTTGTTGTAGTCTTTAGATTTGAAGTCTTAACGACACCCTTCTTTCGTGTCCGCCTTTTGCTTGGCTTTTCTGTGGGAATGGCTCGAATCCTCGTTCCATGGATAATTGTAGTTATCCCAGCACTTTCTTCAACAATTAAGGACGTTAAGGCGACTGCTATAATGATGAAAGTTATTTTCTCCATTCTAGATTATTTGTTCTCCTTATCTGATGAATACTCAGAATGGAACTGACCTTTTCAGTCAGTGAAAGTCAATGAAAAGTTATCCGAGGTTTAGGAGCTTTTAACCGCAGTGTTGCTCCCTCAGAGAAAGTGTATCAATTACCTCACCTAGTATCAGGCATTGACTGATTTCAATGAGACGTAAACTTAGTTTTTTCCTTCTTGATCTCTCAATTAAAAAAAAAAAAAAACTGCATGGCCTTATATAGGCAGAGAGGAAGGCGTTGATTTCAACACCATCGATGTTTTTTACTTTGTAGTGCCGGCGGCAACAATCCTCTAAAAAAAGAAAATTTCAGTTACGAGCGAAATGTTCAACATTATGTTAATTCCACTTCATCCGATAGCAATTTCGTCTGGCAAGCGGAAACAATTCTTACCCGGGATTTGAGTAATAGGTTTAAGACGGATAAAGTTCAAAATCCTTGTAAGCTTATAAAATGTTTCACATATATCGTATCTCTCACAAAAAAAAAAAGAAAAAAACCAAAACCAAACAGTGAAACTTTCATCTCATAATTGATGAATAAGGAAACGAGAGTATGAGGAAAATCCAAAGAGACACCATTTCTGCTTGCTAAAAGCCAAAGCAGTTAGTTTCCCTTAGTGTTTACAGAGCGTCATGAAATTCTTCTTTATGAAATCGTTTGCGTTGAAAATTTATCCAATTAGCGTCTGCCTTAATTTGAAAAGTAAATTCCCAGCCTACGCTACGAAGTGTCAACACTCAAAATTCCCCTTTCAAATGTTGATATTCGGTTATAGTGCTAAAAAAGCCAAGGTAAATGTTAACCTCGTTGCCTGTGTAAAACTGTTACATTCTACTGGGTGCAGTGCGTTCGTTGATACGGCCACAAAAATACCCATGTACGTCGTTTCTAGATTATTCAAACAAATTTGAAACATTTACGTAAAAGCAAGCGTCAACAACTTGAATTGTCTTTTGATCACAAAAACAGGCGTTATTAATAGTGACACAAGTGAGATATTAACACGAACATACTTATAATTATGCCCTAAATCTTCACGCCTTTTATACGACCTCGCCATAAATTGTCACATCGATCAGGAAGAATATCAAAAAAGGTAAATACGCCTCCACATAACGATTCTCTGTGAAGAGCAACAATGTCAAATTAAGAACAAATCAAATTAAGTCAATATACCACAAAGGAGGCATAGAAGAGGGGAATTCAAGTAATCTTACAAATATGCGCAGAAAGGTCGTCCAACGCGAAACTTGAAAACTAAGTATTTCCGAGATACGTGAGCCTTCGGCACTCATGGTCATATGTTATGTCGTTCGCAATGCAATGCCATTCCATGGAGAAAAATCGAACGAAATGGGAAAAATTGTTGCAGGTAGCGAACGTCAGCTGTTTTTACCATTGATTTTGAGTTTTGTTATCAATCCGCTGAAATAATTCAAAGTAACACAAGAGAGAATGCTCCCCGAACTTCGGGCCTCTTTCGTAAATAAAAAAGTTGCAAGGAAACTTCAAAAAGAAACTTTATGCTTGACTGATTACTCGGACGTTCGTTCTCAAAGGGGGCAGTTTCACGGGGTATATCACTGTTAATAGAAATTTCGCTCAATGTTCATTATCAATTTGTTTTATTGGAATGAAGCGAATTTACAACCAAAGAAACAATGTATTATTTCGGATACTCAGTGGTATGAAACTCACAAAAGTGGAGGGGGGAAACATCCATTTGTCCCAGGCTCGATTTTCAGACGCAGCGTCATGTGTGGGTTTGTGGGTTCTCTTCTCCGAGTTTTCTCAGAGAGGTTTTTCTTCAGTTATTCCGCTTTTCCCCGCTTACCAAAAAACCGACATTTTAGTGGTTTCAGCTAGTTTGCCGTATCCAACGTGATCTATAGTTTCCCAAAACGGTTGAGCCGTTTGTGCTTGTTAAAGAATCTGAGACTTGAATATGGCATTATTGTTATGACAAATAGGACCGTCCTCTTTTCCAAAACATTGGCAAAAAAGAATACCTCTGGGCTATCGCGCGCAAAACGCATTGAAAAAAAAAAGGTTTCCGTCGTGCATTATAGATCATTTTCACTGTCACGTAACAAAAAAATAAAATCGAAACCGTCAATGAAATAAGCCATGAACTTGGAATGTTGTAGGAGACACATTTATGAATCACCTCACCAATTCTCAGGTGTGTGCGGTACCGTGACATCGATCGCTTCTAAGTTATTTGTCGAAGCATTTCACGCAGACTTATAGAGTTTTGTATGGAGCCGCCATGTTGGTGATCCACCGTTGTGCACCAATATGGCGGCCAGAAATCCACACGAACATCTGGAATTCATTTAGCGATGAGAGCCCTTACTTTTCGCTCATGAGATAAAACACATTTGTATGAGCACATCTCCTAATGTACTTGAAACGTTCAGACTGCTGAGATTCATAGGCATAGACATTTTTTTCAAGCAATGGAAGGTGACAATTCGGAAATTCAAAATGCTGTATTTTCGAAACGAAAGACGTCATGGAACTCGTATCGAAACTTGAAAATTTTCTTGGTCATCCTCAACCTCTGAAAGATAAAAATTCAAAACACCTCGCGGTTTTGATTTTAGAATTTGATGACGTCACTGTGAAAACCATCTATAAGTGCAATTTCTATCATTCTTTTTCGGCTACCATTGACAAAAAAGCGTCCTTCGGATTCTCGGTGATACAAAAATTGCTAGGTAATGACCTTTTAATTAGTCAATAGAAGTAGGTGTCGGCAATGTGACCTAAAGACCGAAGCCACTGAGGAGTTCGGGTGCATCTCACTCCAAATGACTGGCTCTGTGTCAAGTTAATCTTCATTACTTCAAATTGACTATCAGT
Source organism: Montipora capricornis (assembly GCF_036669925.1). Classification (NCBI taxonomy): domain Eukaryota; kingdom Metazoa; phylum Cnidaria; class Anthozoa; order Scleractinia; family Acroporidae; genus Montipora; species Montipora capricornis. The sequence goes on along the minus strand of NC_090885.1, from coordinate 13,801,728 downwards.
TGAAGAACATGCTGTGTATATCTAGAGCTTGAAGTATTGCTTGTAAACGCAGGGGCTGATAGCAACCGACACGATGAAATTGTGACTGAATGAATCTGAGTGTAGTGGAAAAACTGTTTAATTTACAAGTAATTGTTAAGCCTGTTTTTCATTGTGGAACGTATTGTTGAAAAATAGCAAGAAACGCTTTCATGTATACTCGTTTTATGCATTTGGAGGGAGCAGGGTGTGGCCCGGGTTCGATTCAATTCGCAGACTTGTCCGCGTCATATGTGGGTTGGGCAAGTTGCTGGTCCCCTTCTCTGCTCCGACTGGTCCTTCCCCGAATACTCTGGTTTTTCCCTCTCCTCAGAAACCAACCTATGATTTGAAATGAGTTGATTAGACTTGAGTTGGCTTTCACACAGTTGTGCCCAGCGCTAAATACATGTGACACTTAAAGTTCATTAAGAAATTAACGTAACAGGATTCTTTTGTTATGCTAAGCTTGTGTCAGTACATGCTACTGTAATCTACTTATTTGCAAAAGTGAATTGGTTCAAATATGTGAGGGTAATTATCTTCTAAAAAAAAAAAAACCCTGTCTTTCTGTTCTGTTCGTTCTCCATCCATACTACTTTGAATAGAACCGGATCGTTTACTCGTGCAAGCATCTTTCATGACCAGTGATGCGATCAGATTCGTATCAGACGAAGAGTTTTAAGCTTTGCGTTCACCGTCCACTGAGGGCAAACTGGAAACAGTAGCATGTCTTAAATAAGAACGGGAAAATCATTTTTCTAGCTTATATCTCAGTTCTGATAGAACCTTTCATTCTCAACATGCAGAAAATGAACTGAAATCAAATATTTCAACGAGTTAAGTTCGGCAAACGAACACCGATCATCTTCTGTCAACACGGACGTTCAACCCGTCTCGTAATGAAGTCAACACACATTAAACTGACAGCGAGAAATACAGGCAACGTGATTTCGGTTGTCCTGTCCCTGCCGCAAAATCACGCCTTTCTCAAGCGATGTTCCTGAACTTTACATTTTGTGCAGCATCCGTGAACTGAACTGCAACAAATTTACAATATATTACATTTTCTTTCACTTCATTCTTGTAAATAAATTGCACTGATATATTTAGCTGAAAGTTTACACGTTTTCAATCCTGGGCAAAACGAAAGCAAAGTATGGTAATTTCATTGGTCATAACGTAGACACAAAGCTTAAAGCAACCGGCGTTACGGGACGGAAAATGTGGCGAGAGAATAGTCAGCCACAACAAAACTGAAACAAACGACTTCTAAGGGAACTGGTCAAAACTGCTATACTCAAACAGGACCCACCTTTGGGGTAGGGGGATTCTCAAAGACACCACCTATCTTGGAACTTATCACATGAACATTATCAACAACATTTTATTGGCTTTTAAATTTGAGTTGACACAGGAATATTCAGCAAGCAAGAGTCGGCATTACTATAGACAAACAAGAAAAGTGAGGTTTGAATCTCACTGTATATTTTTACTGCTGGATAGAGGGGTGGCAATATAGACACCATCTTTTGACGTTAAGCAATGGGGGTGATGGCAGACACCACAATCTAAATGATTTTGTGGTTTAGTGGGTCCTGTTCGAGTGTAGTAGTTTTGACCACTTCCCTTATATAGTTTCGAGAGGAAATTGAAACCCTAAACCAAACACAAACAGAGTCATTTACTTTTCGTAATTTTCACTTCCTCCGGTTTGCAAACAACTCGACCATGGCTGGATTCTCGCTTAAGGCCAACTGAATTCGCGATTTCGTAATAAACCGACGTTAATAAAGCTTTCAAAGTGCCTGTGAAGCTAAAAATAAGTAAAATATTTCTTTTTGAAAGGGTTCTCAAAATACTGAAGAATGGCCTTTTCCGTTTTGAAGAATCTTTATTCTTTTGGGAGATATTTGAGTTTTGTGTTATGCAAATTAGCATATTGGTGATGTCATCAGTGGTTTCCACTGGAAGATGCATCACGAAAATCAAGAATATCTCTGAAAATGCTACAGCAATATTATTCAAGCTTGGGGTATGACGTAGCGATGGCAACATTTTTGGCTTGATGGAATATCTCAATTTCCTTTCAAATCAGGCAAGACAGATAGTACTGCTCAAACACACACGAATCGAAGAGGGAGGACATGTTGCCGTTGGTCTGCTGATCAACACACTGAGTGTGAATGATGTTTGATTAAGAAAAAAAAAGGGGGAAACACCAATTCCGCACAAACTTGACCTGGAAGCAAAACTGTTGCCGTGGAAACTGCACAAAGAAGCTGCTAATTAACATAAAGACCGTGAAACTACCAATTGTGAGGACCGTGCCTACTATTGTTATTGCGCGTACGTTCTGCGCATCTCGAGATACTCAGATTTCCTATGGGTGGTGCTTAATTAATAATACAGGGATATTTTTGCGCGGTTCAAAGCTATGCGGAGAAAGCAGAACTTAGCAAGTGCTCTTGGTATCCAAAAAGAAAATTGGGGGTAACCACTTATTTTTCAGAGACTAGATTTAAGCTTCAATTTGGAAAAGAACGCCATCAATTGCTTTGTATTTTAGGGACGGACCATTATTTCTCTGGAGTGAGGGTGTGAAAAATTTTCCTCTCCAAACTTTTTATTTTTGTTTTCCGCTTTTTCGAACAACACCCTTCCTGCAAACAATCTATTTCCGATATTTATTTTTGTTCTGGCACAAAAGGGAGGTTCCCTTTTTGCTGCAGTCAATCATTATTTAATTTAATATCTTACGGCGAATTAGCAAAAGCGAAATCTACAAAGCGGGTCGAAATCCGCCAATCACTGCCCGCGAACGTTACTTTTTGACACCTCTGAACTTTTTTTTTTTTCGTTTTCTAATATGGACAGTATGATGATTGGCAGCAGTGAAAAGCGAAACCGTTGTTGAATTTTAAATGTCCTGTCCTTGTGTCATTGAAAAGCGCAATATATTAAACTAGTTTTGGAAGAAACATTCAGAAAAGCTATACCCAATTTATGTTGGACATGTAAGCTCCTAGTAATAGCTTGTTGTTTCTTCATAAAACACTCACCATTTTAATTCCTACCCAGCTACTGGTGCAAATAAAGAGCATACGAAAGGCAATACGCAAAGGGAGTTGCAGGCTTTTCTGTACTGATTTGATTTTATTGCAACATGACCACTTTGAAATGCTTTGCTTGCGTTTATTTTTGTGCATGGTCAATTTGAAGATCCAATGTGTTACTTTTGTTTATTTCAATTATTTGTTTCATCAATATTTGGCGTTCCAATTTGGTCAAATAAAATGTTGATTTTAATGGGCCCTTTATCCTGTCTACAAACAACTACATACATTTAGTCTAAATTTCAGTTTTGAATATATTTTTTATTAATAGGTTACAAGCTTCTCTGACCTCTACGCAAACCATATTTTTTATACATATCATGTCTACACACAATTTATTTTGTCTTTTTAGGCCCTACCAACATTTTTTCCATATTCTCCATACCCCCCTCTACCCTCCAGAAAAATAACGATCCGTCTCTTAAAGCTTTTTACAAATATTGCTGATTAATTATCTTCAAAAAATGCGTTGTTACCTCCAATTTTCTTTTTGGATTTCAATAACACTTGTTAAGATCAGCTTTTCCCGCATATTCAGTAAACCGCGCAAAATTACCTTTGAATTAGTAGGCACCGTCCTTTTAAAAGAAAGAAAAAAAATGGCATCCGCGGATGATGCTCATACAAAGAATAACTGAAAGAAACTGAGAAATCTCGGGCATTTCCAACATACCGCTACTGTGCAGACGATTTCATTATGTTGTCAACAGGCAGAAAGAAGGCTGTATCCAGCATTTTCACTTTTTAACTGCTATTGTATTTGTGTCATTTGTCATCACTCAGGCAGAACATGTGCATGAGTTTCTGAATCGGAGAACGACATTAAATGTTTCACACTGAAGCTCCAACACAGCACATATCGCTTTGGTTGCTCCACTACATGTTATAAATCCGGATTTTTGTCGAATTCTGTAAGAATAGGCCACTTTCGAAAATTCAGTCCAAAAGAACAGGTATCATCTCGAGGCTCTGGAGAATAAACTCATACAAATCCTTATCAGTATTCCTCAGAGCCTCGAGATGATGTCTTTTGTTTGGGACTGAATTTTAATGTATCGAAATTGGTCTATGGAGGCTGTTTGAAGCCTCGCGCTCGCAGAACATGATTCTCTCCAACGACACTAAACATCACGGCTGTTGTTGTTGTTGTTGTTGTTGCAAAAAGAGTTTCTTTATGGAGGGAGGTGAAATGTATTGCTCCAAGGGGTCAAGTGCATTGCTTTTAGCCAATGAAATCACCGCCTCATAATGCTATTGTCCATTTTGCTGCACCGAACAAAGTCAACCGAAATTATAACTCGGATACTTTTCGGGTAAAATTGTCGCCGGCATGTTTTTTTTTTTATGGATAGGACGACGAATTTCTCGAGCATCTTTTAGTAGTTTGGGCATAGGTCATAAGGCAAATAGCTGAAAGGCAAAAGTCAGGGTGAATTTTGCGGTTTTCCTTTTTAATTTAAATAGTCAATGAAACTTTGTTTGATTTTAGCTCATTTTTTTCTTGCCAGCTGTAGCCACCTAGTCTGAAGTGTCAGCCGTCTCCTCGCCCAGACAGGAGACGGCTGACATTTCAGACTAGTAGACACCCGGCAACAACCTCGTTCCCAGGGCTTTTCTGCTACTCTTGGCGGAGAAAGCCTTGGGAACGAGATTGACCCTGCAAAATAATCTAAAAAAGTACGTTGGTATAAAATAAATTGCCACAGTTCTATACATATCAAGCAAAGGGTTACCGTTTATCGTTAAAAAAGCGGAGCTCCCGTTTCTAACCCCAGAAAGCAATATAGTGTACATGGAAATAATTATTCTTCTGCATAAAGTACAAAATTAATCTTCGTCAAACACCTCTGAGCTGACAGCAGTAAACAAACAAGCCTTGCAAACAATAACCAACAATGGTAATCAACAACTAAAAATGATTTACATTTTTCCGTATGACTGTCAATCTTTACTCCCTCCAGGTGATCTGGTGACGTAATTCGAAGGACTGGGGAGAAAGATTTTGACGCCGTATCCCACAACCGCGCTCGGCCTTATTTTCGAATTCAACATGGCAGAGGCGAGGTTAGATCTTGTCGGGTCTACTTGACGGTTCATTCAGTAACAGGAAATGTTGTAGACACGTAATGATCTGTTGATTTTTGGCGATGGCAATACTGCAGGGAGTTTGGAAACAACACCTGAGGCCGCGCGCGGTTATGGGATACGGCGTTAAAATTTTTCTTCCCGGTCCCCTAAATTACGTCACCAGATCACCTGGCTGTCTCTTCAGTTTAGAACAACAGTTTAGAACAACAGCAAAATCTTACTAATTTAAAGGTCAACCTAAAGCGTAGTAATTTCGCTTTCTCTACTGCAATTTCACAGTCAAACAAAGCAGCTCACGACTGAACATCGGTTTCACACAAAAAGCCCATAAATGTGATCGTTGAAATATGTAAGAATCTCTTTCAACACGGAATTGCAAACGTTTTCAGGCCTTCTTCGTTTTTTAAATATGTGAGGCATATATTTAGAAGGAAAACAACCTTAAAGATAACCGTTGTAAATAAGTGTTTTGTCTCTCGCTCCATTTCTCTTAGCTTTACGGTGATTTTCATTGAAATTTTTACTTCTTCTCCTTCCTCGGCTTCTCTCGAGGCTTTCTTCCCTTAAATTTCTCAAAGTCTCATGCTCTTTCGCTTTTCTACGACTTTCCCGCTCTTTATCCCGTTGCTCGTCACTAATGTGATTTCCCGCCAGAAAAAAGCGGGTTGCCAAATGCAACGCTGCCACGCGCCACGCGATTTCCCCGCCAAGGAAAATTGCCCGAACACTCCCGTTATGACGTCATAACCAAAATTTCTCGCATGGATAGATTTCCCAAAAAATCTTACCCATAGTGCTCAAGCGCGCTTCGCGCGCCTGAGCTACGCTATTCAAGGCAGAAACGTGTATTGCAAGAAACAAAGCGCGCTCTCGGGCTGAGGCCACAACATGTACTATTAAATTAACTAAAACAATGAGCAAAAACTCACAACTTTCGTAACTTACAGCGCAAGCCACGAAAACGAGACTACTGTGATATTTGTTAGTTCTCTTGATATCTGAATTATTTTAGTGAAAAAGCAAAAGCAAGCTTTTGAATTAAGTGGACGTATCGCGAAACGGCGATACGAATTGGTCACAAATTTTTATAACAAGTTTTGAAGCCAGAATTCCTTTTTTTTAAGTGTTGAAATGCCATATCATTTAATATTCGCTGGGAGAATATTTGCTCAAGTAACATGAATACGAGTTTTATGGTCGAAATTTAAATGGAATTATCAGTTTTGTGGGCGCGGTCAAGTACGATACCTCAACTTCTGACCCCTTCTAATTCGTTCTACGAGGCATCGCTCGTTTAGAACTTCCCGTTTGTAGAATTTCTCAGGCAGCGTTCACACGAACGTGGTTTCATTTGTAACCGCATCGTTTTCTTTTGTTTACGTGACACCGATCGAGATTGTTGGCGAAACCGGGTCGATTTCAAAACGCTGGCAAAAGTAGAGCGTTTTCAAAACGATACAGTGTCGATGTCGATGTCGATCCGAAACGTCGTTCGTGTAAACGCTGCCCCACTATTTTAGGCAACGTTTACACGAAAGCGGTTTCACGACTTCCAAACCCCATCAACATCGATGCAGTTTGAAAGTGTTCACACCGAACCGTTTTCGCCAGGAAATCAAAGTCGTGATAGTAAAAGCGAGCGCTGCACTACGTGCTAAATTCACCATTTTGAATCGAACAATACGAAATTTCGCGCCAAAATAGTAACCGTATTAAATCGACGCGGTTTCGCTGTTTACAGGACGCTCTCCACATTTGGCAGCGTTTTCAAATCGACCCAGTTTCGGCAAAGGTCTCGACCGGTGTCGTGTAAACGCTGCCTGAAACCCCTATTTTTTTCTAGCACCTTGCATAGCCTGCTCATTAAAATTTTGTGAAGGTTTGGCTGTTGGGCTCAAGATAGCACGTTAACATTTTTTTTTCATGTACAACAGTGTAACTCAAGATGTTAGTGTGGAGACCATTCACGAAAAGATACGAGGTGTGGTTAAGAGCAATTAGAGCAAGATATTCGAAGAAAAGGGAAAACAGAGATAAAACCAGCAAAATCTGATCGATTTCGTTTTTTTCGACGCAAAAATTTTCCACGATGTCATTTGACCTGCTGTCACTGAGTCACATGATGCTACATGTAGGCACGTAGGCATCCGTTTCGAATGTGATCCTCTTTTTGGATCAGCTTGGACATTAGCCAAATTTGAATTCTATTGTTTTCAATGTTTGTACAAACGGCAGCAATCCAACAAAAATATTAAGAAGTAGCGTGCATCTTTTTTGTTAACAGTTATGTGCGTGGATGAAGCTGTATGATCTATTTCAGTCAAATGGAGAAAGATTATATTTTTCCGTTAACACCATGCCTTAACTCTACGTTCCCAACTTCTCTTCCATTTGTAACAGGCGGCGTGTCAGCTTTGTTGAGTCTTGTCACGATCCCAGGTAATTTACTCGTCGTTCTAGCTGTGTTCATTGATCCAAACAAGGACCTACGTTCTCCGTTCATGTACCTTGTGGCAAACCTCGCGATTGCTGATTTGTTGGTCGGAATCGTTACAGACCCTGTCTCAGCCGTTTATCATTTCAAGAGCGCTTTGGGATTCATTAACCATGGAACGCTTATTGCTTCAGTACATATGCCGTTCTTTATATCATGTACTGCCTCCGTCCTCAGTTTGGCTGCTCTCACCGTCGATCGTTACCTCGCAATTACTTCACCCTTTCGATATAGAGCGACTCTTAATCCGATGCGCGCTGTACTCGTGTGTATTTTGGTGTGGATGCTGTCACTTAGCTTTCCGTTCGCGTATTTCTACTTGGGTTTTATTCACTATGCTTTCCTGTTTGCCAACACAGCTGTCGTGATGACTTTTGCAGTTTTGCTGCTTGCTTATGTACGGATTTATAAGATATTCCGTCGTCAAATTCGCGAATGGGACAATCTTCATGACAGTACAGAGGAAAATCGTGCGAAGAAAACTCACAATGCGCTGGGAGCAAAAGATTACCAAAACTCTCCTCATCATGCTGGCTTTATTCATCTCCTGTTATCTTCCAGCGTGTGTTTTAATATACGTCATTAATTTGTGCAATACTTGCAATTGTGACCTCGTCGTCTGGGCTCGTGACGTGCAATTTCTCCTTATTTTAGCGAACAGTTCTATGAACCCGTTCATTTATTCATGGCGTTTGTATAACTGCAGAAGAGCCTTTCTATGGATCGTAACGTGTAGAAAGAAGGGTAAAAGACGTAAGATGTCTTCATTTGAAATGCGAACTTTACATCGAGTTAATTCAACGCCAAGAAAGAGAGAGGGGTCATGATATCACGACACACATACAATGATCTACAACCACACGACCGAGAACTTTCGAGTTCTTTTCGTTTCCGGATCTAAGCATAGCTTACTTACCGTAATCTTAATTTCCATCGTTTCGTTTAAAAGCCGCATTTTGTCAATATTCTTCAGTGGTCGTTGACCCGTGACCTCGCAATTCTGAACAGTTATCGAGAGAACATGAAGCCATAGCAAACGGCCACACAATGGCAGATACCTCAACATACGATTTTCCGGCCCACAAAGCGGACACCTCCATAAGATGGCCAGGGGAATTTGTCTCAGCAGATGTCTAGGAGAACCAAGGCGGACAGTGAATCGACATCCTTTGTTCACTCACTGGAAGGAGGTCGAGGGCGTATTGCCAGGATATTTATTTTTGATAATTAAACTTTCCTTCAGCACCTACGAGGCTTCAAGCAAACGCCTATTTGTCTCAATTTCTCAGCAGAATTTCCCTTTAATTTGACGTTTAACTGTCCTCATTGAAACTTAGGGTGTGTTCGATTGACCCTATTCCGGAATAAGAATACGTGGAGCGATGATTAAAACGATATGTCTGGCGTTTTGAAGCGACAAGGATATTAAAAGTATGTTCAAAATAGCATTTCAGCAGATGTTTGACAAATTTGATGTGAATCTCCATAAAAACGAAGGATTTCTAACTTCTATTCCATGTATTCCTATTCCGGAGTACGGTCAATTGAGCGCACCATAAGACCTTCCTGAGTTAGGACGTCGTTTCAGCTCACTTGAGATCAGATTAAATAAACGGTCACTGTGTTTCGTGTCTAAATGCGGACCAGAGCTGGCCTCGAGAGTGTCTGTTATAGAAAGCGGAGTTCAAAACAGCAATTTTGGGATATCATTCACTTTTACACTTCGTCACGAAACCGACACAAAATTTTTTATTAGCTTGTTCGAAAGAGCTTTCAAGATGATGAAGAATGGCATTTACTTTATTGCAATAGCACTCTTGGTTGCCGAATTATTCAAGATTTTGATTTATGCAAATTAGAGGACTTTTGACGTCACATAGTGGACACAAAATTGTGTAAAATCACAAATATGGAATATCTTTGCATGTACTAAGTCTGGAGGGTTGAAATTTTGCAGGGTTTATGTGCAACCAAAACTACAAATTGTAATAGTGATGTCACCATAGCAACATACTCGTTACCAGACCTCTACCTTTCCGATATCGAAAATGCCTTCTTTGTTGCTTCAGAGTCTAACAGACTTCCTTATGCTTATGCTGTGTAATGTCCATATTCGCTCACACCCACTGAATGAACATCAAGAACAAATAACCCTTATTGGGGAGGGAAACTCTGATTTTACCCTTTGAATGGAGAGGGCCTGGAGCCCATTGTGTTGCTATGCAAACGTCACAGTGGGCCATATCATGGAACTTTGTAATGAGTATAAGAACTGTACAAAGTTGAGTTCTATACAGAAAATGTCTTCAGAGATATTCAATTTTTTGTGATTTTACATCATTTTGTGTCCACTATGTGACGTCACAAGTCGTCTAATTTTGCATAAATCAAAATCCTGAATACTTGGCAACCAAGAGAGCTATGACAATAAAATAAACGCCGTTCTTCATCATTTTGAAAGCTCTTTTAAACAAGCTAATAAAAAAATTTTGTGTCAAATGCACTTTAAGCAAAATCGACTAAGGTGTTTTTTCCTACGCAGTAGGGCAAGGGTAATTTAGGGCTACGGGCAGTTGCAAAAAGGTTGAGGCAATGAATCGAAAATTCACCTCTTGCTAAACCCCTACCTCCCCACCCCCCGTATTTTTAATG
>NC_090885.1:13776090-13786194 GCF_036669925.1 Montipora capricornis | reverse complement strand
TTGTTGACTATTGCGGGTCATGCCTCACTCATTTATTGAGCCTTATGTAAAAAAACAACCTACAAATAATTTGGGTTACAAGCTGTGAAATATTTTTGAACCCTGACATATTAATTTACATTTAATTTTTTTGTTTTAAGAACACATTCAAAGTCAATAAACAAGGTACCAGAAATTATAATAATTACATTATTATTGACGTTTTAATTCCAGGACACTTAGTCTAACCTGCAAAAAATCAGTAAATTTTGAGCAAAATCAGGGGCATGAAATTTGTACATAAATCCCTTCAGCCTCAAGCCATTCCCATGTTATCTAAGTTGGTAACAATAAAGTGGATTACATGAACAAGCATAATTTTATTTACTACAATGTAACATCATTGGAAACTCTGAAAGGATACCCCCTTTCCTGTTCATCCTGAAAATACAATAGCAAAATAAATTCAATAATCAAATTATTGAATATTAAGTTATTAAAAAATCCCAAAATATTAAACAATGCTAACACTTAACATTCTACAGTTTATATGTAATTCATCCATGAAAAAAAAATCAGGAAAAGGAAAACCTTCCTACAATGTAACTGCAGTCACAGTGTAGACAGTGTCCTTTTTGACTGGATGTTTTTGACATCAATAATTTGTGAATCAATGGCTTAATTAGCACCTGTACAACTTGCAGTTTTCAACACCTAGCTCATTTCAAACTGGCCATCTATACAATGTACATGTATGTACATTTACAGTGTAAATGTACCAATGCTTGAATATCACCATGCAGATAGTAATCTGATGGCTCACTGGCTCAATGACAACCAGACGGAGTGTTCTGATTATATTTTTATAGAGGATATTACATGGCCGCACGGAGATACGAAATTTCTCTTCGAGTGTTGAAAATATTTCACGAGTGAGCGCATCTCCAAGTGGCCATGTATATTCGATTTATTATATAAATACCAATGAAATACTTAATCATTTCACGAAGGCATCGAAAGGCACGATTTTCATATGTAACCATAGCAACAGTGATCTTTTCATGTGTGAAAATAACATATTATCGTCACGTGGAGATATCATGTTTTCGTGCGAAAGCTCACTTGGTATTTCATTAGTGTTCATGTAATAATATTATGGTATGTATGTATTTATCATGGAGATAGACATGGACCAACTGCTAAATAATTTCAAACAACTTTTCAGAACATTTTTTTAAATGAATGCCTAGTATTAAACACCTGCTGACTTCCAGTATATACAATAGCCAGAAACTCATATGACAATGTGAAAAAGTTTTTGATTTCTCAGCAATGCTGGCTGGTACACTCTCATGAATGAGGAAATGTAACAAACAAGGAGTCTCAGATTAATTATCTTTTTACGGTGTCTCAAACCAAATAAAAATATGACTGCTACATGTAGCAGGGAAGATGGTGGGTGGTATGAGGAAAATGATAAAAGAGGAAACATCAAAGACACCATGGTTATCATTATTGCAAGAGAGAGTAACAACTTGGCAGAACTGTGGTCCAATGAAACTGTAAGATGATTATAAAAATAAATTCAGTACTTAATATGCTGGAAATCTTTGCATAAAATATACTTCGATTGGTCATAACAAAAGAACAGGAGGGAACCCTTTTTTTTTCAACTCACAAATACAATACAGTACAATTGAGAAATATTTTTGCAAAGTAAATTAACCTACCTTGCTTGATTTTGGCATATCTGATGCTACACCTTGACGCAAGTCTTTTATACTAAGAAGAATTTAAAAAACTTAAGGCTCCATCAGAAAACGTTATGTGATATTAGTGTACAGGCTGACTATCTCCCTAAAAATAACATTTTGGTTCATTTAAATAACATCAATTTAATTAAACTAACAACATGCTTTGAATTTTTAAATCAAAATTTAACCTTATAGATTCCTGGTGTCCTGATCCCTCCACTGTCTTTGCTCCCCATCTCTGTTCTTGTTCAGATACATCATTCTAATATTTGCAGGAAATTATAGTGTCATAAACCATAATGATTGTGTATGAAGACTGTTCATCAGAAAATATATAGAGGATATTACATGGGCAGGCAGAGATATGAAATTTCTCTTTGAGTGTTGAGAAATATTTTTCAACACGAGAAGAGAAATTTCCTATCTCCAAGAGGCCATGTACTGTAATATTATTATATAAACACCAATGAAATACTAAATCATTTCACAAAAGGCATCGAAAGGCACGATTTTTATTTGTCACCATAGCAACAGTGATATTTTCACATGTGAAGATATCATGTTTTCGCATGAAAGCTCACTTTGTATTTTATTGGTGTTTAGATAATAAACTAAATTATCATTATTAAATATGAATACAAGTAATACACTCAGATTATTATTTTTCATTTTAATTGCCATGGCACGATACAATGTACATCATTTTCACAGTCATTTTTAATACTCTCATTCTTGGATATAGTCACATGTACATAATTGTACATGTATCCTCCCTTTACCTGAGGGGAATGGTCAAATATGTTGTAGCTCAATTCTTTTTTGCAGCTTCAAATTTTACCTTTTCAGTTCTAAGTGTGTGACTGTCTTATACATGTACATGTATGTAGATTTAACTCTGGACAACTTCAGGATGCATCGGTTAATTAAACCAGTTCAATTTTGATTAAATTTTTCCTTTGTTTCAGTTTACAACTAATTAACAATTATTCCATGAGAGCATGTTGGATATGAGATGGTAAATAGCCAACAAGGGGCTTAGCACCGAGTTGGCTATAACCAGTCGACAGCTCATATCCAATGAGCGTGAATGGAATAATTGTTTTATTAAATTCCTTAAACTCCAAAAGTTTGGAAGTACGAAAGACGAGCAAATTAAGTGAGAAAATCCCAGCGAAATCGAAAAAACTTGATGAAGATGCGTAATACCTGGTGGTGAGACAGATCTAGATGTCTAATGCCAGATGATATTTTCCTCGTCAAAGGGAAACCCATTAGGAGCAAAAGAGTTCAAAGTCAAACTATTGGCGAAATTTGACAGGTGGGATTAGCCTGCTACCTGGGACAACTTTTAATGGACTTTGTAGATGCACTGTCTGCATGCAGCAGGAAAAGAGGCTGAAAATTAGTAAAAATTTGTCTTGGGTAGCCCAGTTGGCCCTATAACTTGGCTATTCAAGACAATTTTTTGCTCATTTTACGATCAGGCCTTGGTTGACCAACGGCATTAAAATTCTCCTGACACTGTGTTACCTTAGCAGTGCTCAGCCAAGGTTACCCATGCACCAGGGAAACATGCTGCATGAGAAAGTAGAAATGTGTAATTGCTAGGGTAATCCTGCTACAAGTAGAGTTTTCCTCCCTCCTTGTAAACAGGCCCTATTAAAGTAAACTATGGAAATTAAATTGTTTACTGTGCAAAACGATCTTGCTAAATCCAAGTCTAGAAATCAGTGGCTTTGACATGTGACCGTGAACAACACTCGTAAATATTAAAGTTGAAGTAGTAAGCTATGCATTTCACTGGTGCAACACAAAAAGCTAAAAAAATTATCAGGCGAGGAAAATGAAAATGGAAGTGTCGTGAGCTTTAAAACCTTAGAATAATAATGTCGAGATAACGATATTAATTCGAGTCAAATAAGTCTTTTCAAAGTGAAACTCCAAAGAGTTACAAAGTATGGTTTAATAATTTATGACAATTAGTCAAATAAACTATCAGCAACCGGACAAGGTACGATTTACGTCAAGAAGCACAAAAACAGGAAATTCGATTGAACGAAAATTTTTCTTCTCTAGCCAACATTCCGCTGCAGCGCAAAAAACGAGAAAAATGGTTCGATATCGCAAAAAAGTGGATCAAACGAAGGGCAAATACTCACTACAAAGTCGGGATCCGTTTCCCAATCGTCATCATCGCCATCATTAGCGATCGCTTTGGTGTCATATCCCGATTTCCACATTTTGTTCTGCGGTAAAAAGATGCCAAGTCAAGCTGATCACTAGAAATCGGAGAAGACAGTCATTTCCTGGCTCACTCCCCTCAATCAGTCACATGATATTTTGTTTAAAACCGCTGGATGCTCACGTGCTCGTTCTTTTCCTCGCCATCTTTTCTTGCAATTCTTGCAATTCTTGCGATTCTTGCGAGGCTGATTTTGAATTAAGTCCAAGCACAGGCTCCCGAAGTTCACAAGGCGAGTTTGCATTACATTAAGATAGTTCAATAGAGAAAAGAGTTAAAAACTAAGTTAAGTTGCAAAAAATGTCTTTTTTGCAATAAACAAGTTTTCCCTACCTCAAATATGGGTGTTCACTTCTGTTTTGTTTCGATTTAAAAGCCATTTTAAGCATGTTTTGTCGAAATCAGTACTCGTTTATACCCTCTCCAGAGTCGAACATCACTCCACAATCTCATCTCACGCTTCACAAGCGAAAGTCCTCAATCCCGATTAAATTTTCATTTTCTTTTATAAAACTAGACGCTCTATACAGCGTACACTGAGTTGCCTGTGGTACGTGTTACACAACAACAGAAGGCACTGAATTGCGTGGTGTTGAACTGCAGCGTTCCAGTTAATTTTCTCAAGTGGGGGGTCATTAAGACCATTTGAGGGTCAGCCACATTTCGCGCCAGCAGAGGCCCTTTGGCTCACACGTTGACACCTTTAATTATTTCGTAATG
Organism: Montipora capricornis; assembly: GCF_036669925.1. Lineage (NCBI taxonomy): Eukaryota > Metazoa > Cnidaria > Anthozoa > Scleractinia > Acroporidae > Montipora > Montipora capricornis. Next base: position 13,781,499 of record NC_090885.1, on the reverse strand, counting down.
TCCTGTTCCATTTTGAGGTCTTTTAGTTTTTTAAGCTTGGTAATAAATTCAGTTTAAAGATAACAAAACACGCTCTTGAGTAAAATTCACTCCTTTCTTCTTTAAATAAAACTAGCTGCAAATTGCTCTGACGGAGGTTTTCCAGCATGTCATGCATGTCTTGCACTTGTACTAAGCAAACGTTTATTGCACACACTAAGAAAGGACTGAAGATGTTGTTTCCACTTCATAATTCCTCTTCTTGTTAGTCTAATCTGATGCCAGGTCAAAACATTGTTTGGCTTTACGTCAACCGCGCACCGGTGGCTCAGTTGGTTGAGCATCGGGTTGTCATGCGGGAGGTCGTGAGTTCGACTCCGGCCGGACCAACACTCAGGGTCTTAAAATAACTGCCTTTGTAATTACATCTGCAAATGGTTAAGACTTTCAAGTCTTCTCGGATAAGGACTATAAACCGTATGTCCCGTCTCACAACCTTTCAATGCTCACAACCCAGAGGGACGTAAAAGAAACCACACACTATTCGTAAAGAGTAGGAGGGCATGGAGCTCCCGGTGTTGTGGTCAGGACTCATTTCATTCATTCATGTGCTGGGTGAGACCGCTAATGGACTGATAGCGGCTGCCAGCGGCGCCTATATATGCTGATGTCCGATCTCACCCATACATGTAGATCCCTTGCTTGTAAAACGCATTTGAATATATTAATAGAAAATGCGCTATATAAATTTATTACCATTACCATTACCATTACGTTTGCTCCAGAAAGTATCGTAAAAGCCAGAAAACCTTTATCACGCGGCGGCCATTTTGGATTCCGTGGGGAATAAAGGATTTGTCTTTGCATTGTCTTTGCCCGTCCAGCCTCACACTGAATGAGAGGTTCGACGGGAAAAATCTTTTGTTTGGACATTGAGTGATATGGGTCACAGAAAAAGACAATCCAAAAGACAGATGAAGAAAAAAAATAGCAGTTTTTATATAACTCTGAATCGAATTCTCATCGAAAGGTTAATGACAATCGATCGTAAAAACACGAAATTTTCTGCAGTCTGACTTGAGGGAGTTTGGAGAATTCTCGACAGTTATGCAAACCCTCGATTATTATTTTGACTGGATGTTTGACATCAATAATTTGTGAATCAATTGTCTAATTACAACTTGCAATTTTCAACACTCATTTCAAACTGCCATGTACATGTATGTACACTTACAGTGTAATTGTACCAAGTACTTGAATATAACCATGCAGATAGTAACTCTGATGGCTCACTGGCTCACTGGCTCAAAGGCTCAGTGAAAACCAGACGGAGTGTTCTGAATATATAGAGGACATTACATAGCCGCGCGGAGATAAGAAATTCTCTTCGAGTGTTGAAAAATATCTCACGAGTGAGCGCATCTCCAAGCGGCCATGTAATATTCTATTTATTATATAAACACCAATGAAATACTTAATCATTTCAGGAAAGGCATCGAAAGCCGCGATTTTTATATGTAACCTTAGCAACAGTGTTATCTTTTCATGTGTGAAAATAACATGTTATCTTCACATTTGAAGATATCATGTTTTCGCACGAAAGCTCACTTGGTATTTTATTGGTGTTTGTATAATAAACGTATTTATCACATAGACAAACTGCTAAATAATTTCAAACAACTTTTCAGAACATTTTTGAAGTGAATACCTAGTATTAAACACCTGCTGACTTACAGTGTATACTATAGCGAGAAACTCATATGACAATTGAAAAAAGTTTTGATTTCTCAGCAATGCTGGCTGGTACACTCTCATGAATAAGGAAATGTTACGTAACAAACAAGGAGATTAATTCTCTTTTTACGGTGTCTCAAAATGCCAATATGACTGCTACATGTAGCAGGGAAGATAGTGGTATGAGGAAAATGATAAAAGAGGAAACACCAAAAGCAAAAGAGAGAAGAAAGTTGGAAGAAAACAGAGGTAACATCCTAACATTGGACAAACAATTGAAGAGTATGTTTGAAAGTGAAGTGTGGTGCGGGGGCCGATGCTTGGCGGCGAATGGGTGTGTTGACATACTTTATGATGGCAACAAGTGTGTAGGGAAGAAAGTCACGTTCCAGGAGAATTCAGGAACATCTCCAAGCAAAATGCAAATCCTCCTTTAGTTATGGAAGTGTTGTTCAGTTGTGTACTGCACGGAATAAACGGCGTAAGTCTTCCGCTAGATACAAAGGGTTGGCACAAGTCGTACAAAGACGTGCAAGAAAGGGTTTCACGCTTCACTAGATTCCATGACTACCCAAAAGCAGCATGGTACTCTGTGTTTGAAGAATGAAGCAGCAGCCAAACGGCGAGAACGTCAAACCAACTCGAGACAGATATCTGACATGTTAGATGTTTTTTTTTTCCCGTACCGTTGCAACTGTGAAGAGTCACCACGTGCAGAAGACAACGGTGACGGTGACGATGATGATGATGATGATGCACAGGTCATTGAGTGGGTGGCTTGTGACTTCTGTGTTGAGTGGTACCACATTTTGCGTGTGCAAGTAACAAACCTGCCACAAAATTGGATTTGCACCTCCTGCAAGTAGAATTGTTACCTTTAAGATGAGCACGTAGAACATTTACTACGAGAAGGACTCCAGTGTGTCTTTTGCTTTGTTTCGTTAATAGCTAAGAGTAATTTAAAGCCGCGTGCAAATGCACTGGATTTGTCCACTGTACAAGCTCTCAACAAGTTGAGCGCATTTGAACACTCTGTTGAGAGGTGTTGAGCGGTGCTGAGCGGTGTTGAGTCTTGTTGAGTCAAATTTGAAACTGGTCAAACTTTTCGCTCAACACGGCTCAACATTTCCTTTGTTTCGCGGTCATCCATGTGTGGCTCAACAAAGTCGAGTGCATTTGCACAGCAACGCTCAACATGTTGAGCCCACGCACGCGCAGTGCCCAGCGTATCCATTGGGAGTTTAAGCATATCGAACATTTTACAAGATGGCGTTGCAGGAGTTAGAAGTTCTACAGGAAAGTTCAAATAACAAAAATTCCAAAAGAGGAAAGACAAGAAAATGGACGGAAGAAGAAACGGAAAAGCTTATTCAGTGATTTGTTGGAGAAAAAAACATGCTTATGGAACGTAAGCAAGAAAGAATACCACTTAAAAAACACGAGAGAGAAAGCACTCAGTGATATGAATGAAGAACTAGACATTGAAGTAGCAGATATTAAGACAAAGATCTTGGGCCTTGGATTCAACATAAGCTTTGTTGAGGTCGTTTGAACACCCCGCTCAACAACACCTCAACAAACACTCAACATGTTGAGAGCTTGTACAGTGGACAAATCCAGTGCATTTGCACGCGGCTTAACATTGAAAAGAAATGGTCATTAAATTGCTGAAACTTCAAATGCCGCAGTAGATTTGTTCATGTTACTTTTCTCAAAATACGTAAAGCAATGAAGGAAAGTAGAAAACTTGAAACGTTTTTTAAAGAGTGATACATAAAATTATTTCCTAAAGACGAGAAGATTTGATCTGATTTTACTCATTTTTCTAGCCCTAGCGTCGAGACTTCGACCAAAATTCTTCTGAAGGTTGAAATGCCACACATATGCCCGGGGTTCCCCCTTCCCCCTCCGTCTGGATTAACATTGATAGGTGCATGAGTTCATGGGCTCGACTACTATTAGGGGCACTCCCGATTCTACTGATTCCTTTCCTCTATGGCAGGACTAAAGTACTATTCAACACCACCTGGACAGGCACTGGAAATTTGGACTCTTATGGTTTGTCTTTTCTTTTTAATGTTTTTTTTTATTATTATTTTTATTTATAAACAATATTTGATCACAGCATTTGCTCTAAGAGCACAAAGTGCTCATCTGCAATGTACAGTTTGACGATGCTAGGCAAGGTGGAGGATCTGATTATTACAAGCGAACTGTCATACCAGTGAGTTGTGGAATTTGAACATACGTAACGTCGATTTTATTATCCGTGTCTCGGGATCAAGTCAAACCAACTCAAAAAGAGAGAAGGACAAGATGAAGCAAAAGTACGTAAGTTGATTTTCTTTGTTTTCTTAACGCTAAGAAAAGTCAACTTTTTGGCATTTTATGATTCCGTTGCAGAATTCCGAGTACTCCGGTTTCCCCTCTCGATCTCCTCAAAAACCAAAATTAATCTGACGGTCATTGTAAAATGCAGACTGCAGACAAGGCTTAACCGTTAACACTTCTAAAGAGTTTGGGCTTTTTCTGCAAATCAACAGTTACATTTTAACTTAGTCTGCATTTTACCCCTAAGTCTGCAGTCTACATTTTACACAAACCAATGATTTGATTTGATTTGCGTTGACTTGTTAATTTTAATACCAATTTTTAAGAAACATTCCCTCCTGTTTCACTGTCCTAAAATTTGGAACTTCTTGGTGACCGATAAAGGCCGCTCGCCATCTTTGAGCACATTCCTAGGAGATAGACAGAACACCGCCTTGGCACCTTATCCTCACTTACATTATTCAAACTGCTGCAGATGTTACGCGCTTTTATATTATGAGTCAGCATCCGTAACATTATGGGGGTGGGGGGAGGAGGAAGAGAGGTTGGGTTGGGAGTATCAATTTACGTAATACGCCCATAGGGTTCACTGAGATTTCCTCGCCACAAATTATTTTCTAATCCCTTACTTATTTCTTTACTGTTTTGTTTTGTTTTGTTTTGTTTTCTTTTTGTATCAAATTGCTTGTACTTAGTTCCTTGTCGCTATATTATCTTGAACTAGATTCAGTTGTTTCCCGATTGTATTGTATCACTTAGACTTTTCTTTCCCTAATGAAAATTGTATTATGTGGAAAAGAAATAAAGTAAGTGAATAAAATAAATGAATTCATCGTATGTTACTGAAGACTCAAATTGCGAGTCTGGGCTGCCTGTGCCCGAAGCTGTTGTCGTGCAGATACAAATTAAAGAATAAGCAAGCTAGGTCATTTTACACACCGGCAACAAGAATCCAAGTGACGTCATGCGAGAAAAGATAATCATTGGCCTCTATTCTTACGTAAACAATTTTCTTTCTTTTGTGACAGAACAAAACTATTCGGGCTTCTCACGTTTTTGTCATCTGTAGTCGCTTCAGGATTTATTGATACGCAAATGCGCTTTATAGTCCCTATTTTCTTCCCGGCACAGTTGAGACCAAACGGGATTAAACCCTGTCTTCTACAGAGCTTTGAAATTAGCAAAAAGTGCTTGAATCTTAAATGTTTGAGAACACTGTGATTTTAACTAAGCAGCGGTCAGCCTGCAAAAGTCAGCTTCAGTTTTTGCTTTTTGCAATATTTTATTTCTGGCTTGCCAAGTTATACTTTTGAAAGAGATAATATGAAACTGGCCTTATTCCGGCCTTGCTCATTTGTTTTTAGT
>NC_090885.1:13748590-13771090 GCF_036669925.1 Montipora capricornis | reverse complement strand
TGATATCTGCGATGTCTTTTAGTTCGCCTTGTTGTAGTCTTTAGATTTGAAATCTTAGCGACACCCTTCTTTCGTGTCCGCCTTTTGCTTGGCTTTTCTGTGGGAATGGCTCGAATCCTTGTCCCATGGATAATTGTAGTTATCCCAGCACTTTCTTCAACAATTAAGGACGTTAAGGCGACTGCTATAATGATGAAAGTTATTTTCTCCATTCTAGATTATTTGTTCTCCTTATCTGATGAATACTCAGAATGGAACTGACCTTTTCAGTCAGTGAAAGTCAATGAAAAGTTATCCGAAGTTTAGGAGCTTTTAACCGCAGTGTTGCTCCCTCAGAGAAAGTGTATCAATTACCTCACCTAGTATCAGGCATTGACTGATTTCAATGAGACGTAAACTTAGTTTTTTTCCTTCTAGATCTCTCAATTAAGAAAAAAACTGCATGGCCTTATATAGGCAGAGGAAGGCGTTGATTTCAACACCATCGATGTTTTTTACTTTGTAGTGCCGGCGGCAACAATCCTCTAAAAAAAGAAAATTTCAGTTACGAGCGAAATGTTCAACATTATGTTAATTCCACTTCATCCGATAGCAATTTCGTCTGGCAAGCGGAAACAATTCTTACCCGGGATTTGATTAATAGGTTTAAGACGGATAAAGTTCAAAATCCTTGTAAGCTTATAAAATGTTTCACATATATCGTATCTCTCACAAAAAAAAAAGAAAAAAACCAAAACCAAACAGTGAAACTTTCATCTCATAATTGATGAATAAGGAAACGAGAGTATGAGGAAAATCCAAAGAGACACCATTTCTGCTTGCTAAAAGCCAAAGCAGTTAGTTTCCCTTAGTGTTTACAGAGCGTCATGAAATTCTTCTTTATGAAATCGTTTGCGTTGAAAATTTATCCAATTAGCGTCTGCCTTAATTTGAAAAGTAAATTCCCAGCCTACGCTACGAAGTGTCAACACTCAAAATTCCCCTTTCAAATGTTGATATTCGGTTATAGTGCTAAAAAAGCCAAGGTAAATGTTAACCTCGTTGCCTGTGTAAAACTGTTACATTCTACTGGGTGCAGTGCGTTCGTTGATACGGCCACAAAAATACCCATGTCGTTTCTAGATTATTCAAACAAATTTGAAACATTTACGTAAAAGCAAGCGTCAACAACTTGAATTGTCTTTTGATCACAAAAACAGGCATTATTAATAGTGACACAAGTGAGATATTAACACGAACATACTTATAATTATGCCCTAAATCTTCACGCCTTTTATACGACCTCTCCATAAATTGTCACATCGATCAGGAAGAATATCAAAAAAGGTAAATACGCCTCCACATAACGATTCTCTGTGAAGAGCAACAATGTCAAATTAAGAACAAATCAAATTAAGTCAATATACCACAAAGGAGGCATAGAAGAGGGGAATTCAAGTAATCTTACAAATATGCGCAGAAAGGTCGTCCAACGCGAAACTTGAAAACTAAGTATTTCCGAGATACGTGAGCCTTCGGCACTCATGGTCATATGTTATGTCGTTCGCAATGCAATGCCATTTCATGGAGAAAAATCGAACGAAATGGGAAAAATTGTTGCAGGTAGCGAACGTCAGCTGTTTTTACCATTGATTTTGAGTTTTGTTATCAATCCGGTGAAATAATTCAAAGTAACACAAGAGAGAATGCTCCCCGAACTTCGGGCCTCTTTCGTAAATAAAAAAGTTGCAAGGAAACTTCAAAAAGAAACTTTATGCTTGACTGATTACTCGGACGTTCGTTCTCAAAGGGGGCAGTTTCACGGGGTATATCACTGTTAATAGAACTTTCGGTCAATGTTCATTATCAATTTGTTTTATTGGAATGAAGCGAATTTACAACCAAAGAAACAATGTATTATTTCGGATACTCAGTGGTATGAAACTCACAAACGTGGAGGGGAGAAACATCCATTTGTCCCAGGCTCGATTTTCAGACGCAGCGGTGTGGGTTTGTGGGTTCTCTTCTCCGAGTTTTCTCAGAGAGGTTTTTCTTCAGTTATTCCGCTTTTCCCCGCTTACCAAAAAAACAACATTTTAGTGGTTTCAGCTAGTTTGCCGTATCCAACGTGATCTATAGTTTCCCAAAACGGTTGAGCCGTTTGTGCTTGTTAAAGAATCTGAGACTTGAATATGGCATTATTGTTATGACAAATAGGACCGTCCTCTTTTCCAAAACATTGGCAAAAAAGAATACCTCTGGGCTATCGCGCGCAAAACGCATTAAAAAAAAAAAAAGGTTTCCGTCGTGCATTATAGATCATTTTCACTGTCACGTAACAAAATAATAAAATCGAAACCGTCAATGAAATAAGCCATGAACTTGGAATGTTGTAGGAGACACATTTATGAATCACCTCACCAATTCTCAGGTCTGTGCGGTACCGTGACATCGATCGCTTCTAAGTTATTTGTCGAAGCATTTCACGCAGACTTATAGAGTTTTGTATGGAGCCGCCATGTTGGTGATCCACCGTTGTGCACCAATATGGCGGCCAGAAATCCACACGAACATCTGGAATTCATTTAGCGATGAGAGCCCTTACTTTTCGCTCATGAGATAAAATACATTTGTATGAGCACATCTCCTAATGTACTTGAAACGTTCAGACTGCTGAGATTCATAGGCATAGACATTTTTTTCAACCAATGGAAGGTGACAATTCGGAAATTCAAAATGCTGTATTTTCGAAACGAAAGACGTCATGGAACTCGTATCGAAACTTGTAAATGATTTATTTCTTGGTCATCTTCAACCTCTGAAATATAAAAATTCAAAACACCTCGCGGTTTCGATTTTAGAATTTGATGACGTCACTGTGAAAACCATCTATAAGTGCAATTTCTATCATTCTTTTTCGGCTACCATTGATAAAAAAGCGTCCTTCGGATTCTCGGTGATACAAAAATTGCTAGGTAATGACCTTTTAATTAGTCAATAGAAGTAGGTGTCGGCAATGTGACCTAAAGACCGAAGCCACTGAGGAGTTCGGGTGCATCTCACTCCAAATGACTGGCTCTGTGTCAAGTTAATCTTCATTACTTCAAATTGACTATCAGTTGAAGAACATGCTGTGTATATCTAGAGCTTGACGTATTGCTTGTATACGCAGGGGCTGATAGCAACCAACACGATGAAATTGTGACTGAATGAATCTGAGCGTAGTGGAAAAACTGTTTAATTTACAAGTAATTGTTAAGCCTGTTTTTCATTGTGGAACGTATTGTTGAAAAATAGCAAGAAACGCTTTAATGTATACTCGTTTTATGCATTTGGAGGGAGCCGGATGTGGCCCGGGTTCGATTCAATTCGCAGACTTGTCCGCATCATATGTGGGTTGGGCAAGTTGCTGGTCCCCTTCTCTGCTCCGACTGGTCCTTCCCCGAATACTCTGGTTTTTCCCTCTCCTCAGAAACCAACCTATGATTTGAAATGAGTTGATTAGACTTGAGTTGGCTTTCACACAGCTGTGCCCAGCGCTAAATACATGTGACACTTAAAGTTCATTAAGAAATTAACGTAACAGGATTCTTTTGTTATGCTAAGCTTGTGTCAGTACATGCTACTGTAATCTACTTATTTGCAAAAGTGAATTGGTTCAAATATGTGAGGGTAATTATCTTCTAAAAAAAAAACCCCTGTCTTTCTGTTCTGTTCGTTCTCCATCCATACTACTTTGAATAGAATCGGATCGTTTACTCGTGCAAGCATCTTTCTTGACCAGTGATGCGATCAGATTCGTATCAGACGAAGAGTTTTAAGCTTTGCGTTCACCGTCCACTGAGGGCAAACTGGAAACAGTAGCATGTCTTAAATAAGAACGGGAAAATCATTTTTCTAGCTTATATCTCAGTTCTGATAGAACCTTTCATTCTCAACATGCAGAAAATGAACTGAAATCAAATATTTCAACGAGTTAAGTTCGGCAAACGAACACCGATCATCTTCTGTCAACACGGACGTTCAACCCGTCTCGTAATGAAGTCAACACACATTAAAATGACAGCGAGAAATACAGGCAACGTGATTTCGGTTGTCCTGTCCCTGCCGCAAAATCACGCCTTTCTCAAGCGATGTTCCTGAACTTTACATTTTGTGCAGCATCCGTGAACTGAACTGCAACAAATTTACGATATATTACATTTTCTTTCACTTCATTCTTGTAAATAAATTGCACTGATATATTTAGCTGAAAGTTTACACGTTTTCAATCCTGGGCAAAACGAAAGCAAAGTATGGTAATTTCATTGGTCATAACGTAGACACAAAGCTTTATGCAACCGGCGTTACGGGCGGGAAAATGTGGCGCGAGAATTGTCAGCCACTACAATACTGAAACTATCGACTTCTTAGGGAACTGGTCAAAACTGCTATACTCAAACAGGACCCACCTTTGGGGTAGGGGGATTCTCAAAGACACCACCTATCTTCATCACATGAACATTACCGACAACATTTTATTGGCTTTTTAATTTGAGTTGACACAGGAATATTCAGCTAGCAAGAGTCGGCATTACTAGACAAACAAGAAAAGTGAGGTTTGAATCTCACTGTAATTTTTTACTGCTGGATAGAGGGGTGGCTATGCAATATAGACACCATCTTTTGACGTTAAGCAAGGGGTGTGCTGGCAGACACCACAATCTATTTTGTGGTTTGGTGGGTCCTGTTCGAGTGTAGTAGTTTTGACCACTTCCCTTTTATATAGTTTCGACAGGAAATTGAAACCCTAAACCAAACACAAACAGAGTCATTTACTTTTCGTACTTTTCACTACCTCCGGTTTGCAAAACAACTCGACCACGGGAAGACTCTCGCTTAAGGCCGACTGAATTCGCGATTTCGTAATAAACCGACGTTAATAAAGCTTTCAAAGTGCCTGTGAAGCTAAAAATAAGTAAAATATTTCTTTTTGAAAGGGTTCTCAAAATGCTGAAGAATGGCCTTTTCCGTTTTGAAGAATCTTTATTCTTTTGGGAGATATTTGAGTTTTGTGTTATGCAAATTAGCATATTGGTGATGTCATCAGTGGTTTCCACTGGAAGATGCATCACGAAAATCAAGAATATCTCTGAAAATGCTTCAGCAATATTATTCAAGCTTGGGGTATGACGTAGCGATGGCAACATTTTTGGCTTGATGGAATATCTCAATTTCCTTTCAAATCAGGCAAGACAGATAGTACTGCTCAAACACACACGAATCGAAGAGGGAGGACATGTTGCCGTTGGTCTGCTGATCAACACACTGAGTGTGAATGATGTTTGATTAAGAAAAAAAAAGGGGGAAACACCAATTCCGCACAAACTTGACCTGGAAGCAAAACTGTTGCCGTGGAAATTGCACAAAGAAGCTGCTAATTAACATAAAGACCGTGAAACTACCAATTGTGAGGACCGTGCCTACTATTGTTATTGCGCGTACGTTCTGCGCATCTCGAGATACTCAGATTTCCTATGGGTGGTGCTTAATTAATAATACAGGGATATTTTTGCGCGGTTCAAAGCTATGCGGAGAAAGCAGAACTTAGCAAGTGCTCTTGGTATCCAAAAAGAAAATTGGGGGTAACCACTTATTTTTCAGAGACTAGATTTAAGCTTCAATTTGGAAAAGAACGCCATCAATTGCTTTGTATTTTAGGGACGGACCATTATTTCTCTGGAGTGAGGGTGTGAAAAATTTTCCTCTCCAAACTTTTTATTTTTGTTTTCCGCTTTTTCGAACAACACCCTTCCTGCAAACAATCTATTTCCGATATTTATTTTTGTTCTGGCACAAAAGGGAGGTTCCCTTTTTGCTGCAGTCAATCATTATTTAATTTAATATCTTACGGCGAATTAGCAAAAGAGAAATCTACAAAGCGGGTCGAAATCCGCCAATCACTGCCCGCGAACGTTACTTTTTGACACCTCTGAACTTTTTTTTTTCGTTTTCTAAGATGTACAGTATGATGATTGGCAGCAGTGAAAAGCGAAACCGTTGTTGAATTTTAAATGTCCTGTCCTTGTGTCATTGAAAAGCGCAATATATTAAACTAGTTTTGGAAGAAACATTCAGAAAAGCTATACCCAATTTATGTTGGACATGTAAGCTCCTAGTAATAGCTTGTTGTTTCTTCATAAAACACTCACCATTTTAATTCCTACCCAGCTACTGGTGGAAGTAAAGAGCATACGAAAGGCAATACGCAAAGGGAGTTGCAGGCTTTTCTGTACTGATTTGATTTTATTGCAACATGACCACTTTGAAATGCTTTGCTTGCGTTTATTTTTGTGCATGGTCAATTTGAAGATCCAATGTGTTACTTTTGTTTATTTCAATTATTTGTTTCATCAATATTTGGCGTTCCAATTTGGTCAAATAAAATGTTGATTTTAATGGGCCCTTTATCCTGTCTACAAACAACTACATACATTTAGTCTAAATTTCAGTTTTGAATATATTTTTTATTAATAGGTTACAAGCTTCTCTGACCTCTACGCAAACCATATTTTTTATACATATCATGTCTACACACAATTTATTTTGTCTTTTTAGGCCCTACCAACATTTTTTCCATATTCTCCATACCCCCCTCTACCCTCCAGAAAAATAACGATCCGTCTCTTAAAGCTTTTTACAAATATTGCTGATTAATTATCTTCAAAAAATGCGTTGTTACCTCCAATTTTCTTTTTGGATTTCAATAACACTTGTTAAGATCAGCTTTTCCCGCATATTCAGTAAACCGCGCAAAATTACCTTTGAATTAGTAGGCACCGTCCTTTTAAAAGAAAGAAAAAAAAAATGGCATCCGCGGATGATGCTCATACAAAGAATAACTGAAAGAAACTAAGAAATCTCGGGCATTTCCAACATACCGCTACTGTGCAGACGATTTCATTATGTTGTCAACAGGCAGAAAGAAGGCTGTATCCAGCATTTTCACTTTTTAACTGCTATTGTATTTGTGTCATTTGTCATCACTCAGGCAGAACATGTGCATGAGTTTCTGAATCGGAGAACGACATTAAATGTTTCACACTGAAGCTCCAACACAGCACATATCGCTTTGGTTGCTCCACTACATGTTATAAATCCGGATTTTTGTCGAATTCTTTAAGAATAGGCCACTTTCGAAAATTCAGTCCAAAAGAACAGGTATCATCTCGAGGCTCTGGAGAATAAACTCATACAAATCCTTATCAGTATTCCTCAGAGCCTCGAGATGATGTCTTTTGTTTGGGACTGAATTTTAATGTATCGAAATTGGTCTATGGAGGCTGTTTGAAGCCTCGCGCTCGCAGAACATGATTCTCTCCAACGACACTAAACATCACGGCTGTTGTTGTTGTTGTTGTTGTTGCAAAAAGAGTTTCTTTATGGAGGGAGGTGAAATGTATTGCTCCAAGGGGTCAAGTGCATTGCTTTTAGCCAATGAAATCACCGCCTCATAATGCTATTGTCCATTTTGCTGCACCGAACAAAGTCAACCGAAATTATAACTCGGATACTTTTCGGGTAAAATTGTCGCCGGCATGTTTTTTTTTTTATGGATAGGACGACGAATTTCTCGAGCATCTTTTAGTAGTTTGGGCATAGGTCATAAGGCAAATAGCTGAAAGGCAAAAGTCAGGGTGAATTTTGCGGTTTTCCTTTTTAATTTAAATAGTCAATGAAACTTTGTTTGATTTTAGCTCATTTTTTTCTTGCCAGCTGTAGCCACCTAGTCTGAAGTGTCAGCCGTCTCCTCGCCCAGACAGGAGACGGCTGACATTTCAGACTAGTAGACACCCGGCAACAACCTCGTTCCCAGGGCTTTTCTGCTACTCTTGGCGGAGAAAGCCTTGGGAACGAGATTGACCCTGCAAAATAATCTAAAAAAGTACGTTGGTATAAAATAAATTGCCACAGTTCTATACATATCAAGCAAAGGGTTACCGTTTATCGTTAAAAAAGCGGAGCTCCCGTTTCTAACCCCAGAAAGCAATATAGTGTACATGGAAATAATTATTCTTCTGCATAAAGTACAAAATTAATCTTCGTCAAACACCTCTGAGCTGACAGCAGTAAACAAACAAGCCTTGCAAACAATAACCAACAATGGTAATCAACAACTAAAAATGATTTACATTTTTCCGTATGACTGTCAATCTTTACTCCCTCCAGGTGATCTGGTGACGTAATTCGAAGGACTGGGGAGAAAGATCCACAACCGCGCTCGGCCTTATTTTCGAATTCAACATGGCAGAGGCGAGGTTAGATCTTGTCGGGTCTACTTGACGGTTCATTCAGTAACAGGAAATGTCGTAGACACGTAATGATCTGTTGATTTTTGGCGATGGCAATACTGCAGGGAGTTTGGAAACAACACCTTAGGCCGCGCGCGGTTATGGGATACGGCGTTAAAATTTTTCTTCCCGGTCCCCTAAATTACGTCACCAGATCACCTGGCTGTCTCTTCAGTTTAGAACAACAGTTTAGAACAACAGCAAAATCTTACTAATTTAAAGGTCAACCTAAAGCGTAGTAATTTCGCTTTCTCTACTGCAATTTCACAGTCAAACAAAGCAGCTCACGACTGAACATCGGTTTCACACAAAAAGCCCATAAATATGATCGTTGAAATATGTAAGAATCTTTGTCAACACGGAATTGCAAACGTTTTCAGGCCTTCTTCGTTTTTTAAATATGTGAGGCATATATTTAGAAGGAAAACAACCTTAAAGATAACCGTTGTAAATAAGTGTTTTGTCTCTCGCTCCATTTCTCTTAGCTTTACGGTGATTTTCATTGAAATTTTTACTTCTTCTCCTTCCTCGGCTTCTCTCGAGGCTTTCTTCCCTTAAATTTTTTGAAGTCTCAAGCTCTTTCGCTTTTCTACGACTTTCCCGCTCTTTATCCCGTTGCTCGTCACTAATGTGATTTCCTGTCAGAAAAAAGCAGGTTGCCAAATGCAACGCTGCCACGCGCCACGCGATTTCCCCGCCAAGGAAAATTGCCCGAACACTCCCGTCCCCATAGGCTCTCCTGCCTCCCCACTCCGATAGCCTATACGCGCGGACGGGCGGAAGTATGTGACGTCATAACCAAAATTTCTCGCATGGACAGATTTCCCAAAAAATCTTACCCATGGTGCTCAAGCGCGCTTCGCGCGCCTGAGGCCCGCTATTCATGGCAGAAACGTGTATTGCAAGAAACAAAGCGCGCTCTCGGGCTGAGGCCACAACATGTACTATTAAATTAACTAAAACAATGAGCAAAAACTCACAACTTTCGTAACTTACAGCGCAAGCCACGAAAACGAGACTACTGTGATATTGTTAGTTCTCTTGATATTTTAGTGTAAAAGCAAAAGCAAGCTTTTGAATTAAGTGGACGTATCGCGAAACGGCGATACGAATTGGTCACAAATTTTTATAACAAGTTTTGAAGCCAGAATTCCTTTTTTTTAAGTGTTGAAATGCCATATCATTTTAATATTCGCTGGGAGAATATTTGCTCAAGTAACATGAATACGAGTTTTATGGTCGAAATTTAAATGGAATTATCAGTTTTGTGGGCGCGGTCAAGTACGATACCTCAACTTCTGACCCCTTCTAATTCGTTCTACGAGGCATCGTTCGTTTAGAACTTCCCGTTTGTAGAATTTCTCAGGCAGCGTTCACACGAACGTGGTTTCATTTGTAACCGCATCGTTTTCTTTTGTTTTCGTGACACCGATCGAGATTGTTGGCGAAACCGGGTCGATTTCAAAACGCTTGCAAAAGTAGAGCGTTTTCAAAATGATACAGTGTCGATGTCGATGTCGATCCGAAACGTCGTTCGTGTAAACGCTGCCCCACTATTCTAGGCAACGTTTACACGAAAGCGGTTTCACGACTTCCAAACCCCATCAACATCGATGCAGTTTGAAAGTGTTCACACCGAACCGTTTTCGCCAGGAAATCAAAGTCGTGATAGTAAAAGCGAGCGCTGCACTACGTGCTAAATTCACCATTTTGAATCGAACAATACGAAATCGACGCGGTTTCGCTGTTTACAGGACGCTCTCCACATTTGGCAGCGTTTTCAAATCGACCCAGTTTCGGCAAAGGTCTCGACCGGTGTCGTGTAAACGCTGCCTGAAACCCCTATTTTTTTCTAGCACCTTGCATAGCCTGCTCATTAAAATTTTGTGAAGGTTTGGCTGTTGGGCTCAAGATAGCACGTTAACATTTTTTTTTCATGTACAACAGTGTAACTCAAGATGTTAGTGTGGAGACCATTCACGAAAAGATACAAGGTGTGGTTAAGAGCAATTAGAGCAAGATATTCGAAGAAAAGGGAAAACAGAGATAAAACCAGCAAAATGTGATCGATTTCGTTTTTTTCGACGCAAAAATTTTCCACGATGATATTTGACCTGCTGTCACTGAGTCACATGATGCTACATGTAGGCACGTAGGCATCCGTTTCGAATGTGATCCTCTTTTTGGATCAGCTTGGACATTGGCCAAATTTGAATTCTATTGTTTTCAATGTTTGTACAAACGGCAGCAATCCAACAAAAATATTAAGAAGTAGCGTGCATCTTTTTTGTCAACAGTTATGTGCGTGGATGAAGCTGTATGATCTATTTCAGTCAAATGGAGAAAGATTATATTTTTCCGTTAACACCATGCCTTAACTCTACGTTCCCAACTTCTCTTCCATTTGTAACAGGCGGCGTGTCAGCTTTGTTGAGTCTTGTCACGATCCCAGGTAATTTACTCGTCGTTCTAGCTGTGTTCATTGATCCAAACAAGGACCTACGTTCTCCGTTCATGTACCTTGTGGCAAACCTCGCGATTGCTGATTTGTTGGTCGGAATCGTTACAGACCCTGTCTCAGCCGTTTATCATTTCAAGAGCGCTTTGGGATTGATTAACCATGGAACGCTTATTGCTTCAGTACATATGCCGTTCTTTATATCATGTACTGCCTCCGTCCTCAGTTTGGCTGCTCTCACCGTCGATCGTTACCTCGCAATTACTTCACCCTTTCGATATAGAGCGACTCTTAATCCGATGCGCGCTGTACTCGTGTGTATTTTGGTGTGGATGCTGTCACTTAGCTTTCCGTTCGCGTATTTCTACTTGGGTTTTATTCACTATGCTTTCCTGTTTGCCAACACAGCTGTCGTGATGACTTTTGCAGTTTTGCTGCTTGCTTATGTACGGATTTATAAGATATTCCGTCGTCAAATTCGCGAATGGGACAATCTTCATGACAGTACAGAGGAAAATCGTGCGAAGAAACTCACAATGCGCTGGGAGCAAAAGATTACCAAAACTCTCCTCATCATGCTGGCTTTATTCATCTCCTGTTATCTTCCAGCGTGTGTTTTAATATACGTCATTAATTTGTGCAATACTTGCAATTGTGACCTCGTCGTCTGGGCTCGTGACGTGCAATTTCTCCTTATTTTAGCGAACAGTTCTATGAACCCGTTCATTTATTCATGGCGTTTGTATAACTGCAGAAGAGCCTTTCTATGGATCGTAACGTGTAGAAAGAAGGGTAAAAGACGTAAGATGTCTTCATTTGAAATGCGAACTCTACATCGAGTTAATTCAACGCCAAGGAAGAGGGAGAGGGGTCATGATATCACGACACACATACAATGATCGACAACGCCACGTCCGAGAACTTTCGAGTTCTTTTCGTTTCCGGATCTAAGCATAGCTTACTTACCGTAATCTTAATTTCCATCGTTTCGTTTAAAAGCCGCATTTTGTCAATATTCTTCAGTGGTCGTTGACCCGTGACCTCGCAATTCTGAACAGTTATCGAGAGAACATGAAGCCATAGCAAACGGCCACACAATGGCAGATACCTCAACCATACGATTTTCCGGCCCAC
The DNA here is from genome assembly GCF_036669925.1 of Montipora capricornis. Classification (NCBI taxonomy): domain Eukaryota; kingdom Metazoa; phylum Cnidaria; class Anthozoa; order Scleractinia; family Acroporidae; genus Montipora; species Montipora capricornis. Next base: position 13,759,189 of record NC_090885.1, on the reverse strand, counting down.
AAAGCGGACACCTCCATAAGATGGCCAGGGGAATTTGTCTCAGCAGATGTCTAGGAGAACCAAGGCGGACAGTGAATCGACATCCTTTGTTCACTCACTGGAAGGAGGTCGAGGGCGTATTGCCAGGATATTTATTTTTGATAATTATTCTTTCAGCACCTATGAGGCTTCAAGCAAACGCCTATTTGTCTCAATTTCTCAGCAGAATTTCCCTTTAATTTGACGTTTAACTGTCCTCATTGAAACTTAGGGTGTGTTCGATTGACCCTATTCCGGAATAAGAATACGTGGAGCGATGATTAAAACGATATGTCTGGCGTTTTGAAGCGACAAGGATATTAAAAGTATGTTCAAAATAGCATTTCAGCAGATGTTTGACAAATTTGATGTGAATCTCCATAAAAACGAAGGATTTCTAACTTCTATTCCATGTATTCCTATTCCGGAGTACGGTCAATTGAGCGCATCATAAGACCTTCCTGAGTTAAGACGTTGTTTCAGCTCTCTTGAGATCAGATTAAATAAACGGTCACTGTGTTTTGTGTCTCTAAATGCGGTAGACAGCTCTTTAAAGAGGACACCAGAGCTGGCCTCGAGAGTGTCTGTTATAGAAAGCGGAGTTCAAAACAGCAATTTTGGGATATCATTCACTTTTACACTTCGTCACGAAACCGACACAAAATTTTTATTAGCTTGTTCGAAAGAGCTTTCAAGATGATGAAGAATGGCATTTACTTTATTGCAATAGCACTCTTGGTTGCCGAATTATTCAAGATTTTGATTTATGCAAATTAGAGGACTTTTGACGTCACATAGTGGACACAAAATTGTGTAAAATCACAAAATATGGAATATCTTTGCATGTACTAAGTCTGGAGGGTTGAAATTTTGCAGGGTTTATGTGCTACCAAAACTACACATTGTAATAGTGATGTCACCATAGCAACATACTCGTTACCAGACCTCTACCTTTCCGATATCGAAAATGCCTTCTTTGTTGCTTCAGAGTCTAACAGACTTCCTTATGCTTATGCTGTGTAATGTCCATATTCGCTCACACCCACTGAATGAACATCAAGAACAAATAACCCTTATTGGGGAGGGAAACTCTGATTTTACCCTTTGGATGGAGAGGGCCTGGAGCCCATTGTGTTGCTATGGAAACGTCACAGTGGGCCATATCATGGAACTTTGTAATGAGTTCTATACAGAAATTGTCTTCAGAGATATTTAATTTTTTGTGATTTTACATCATTTTGTGTCCACTATGTGACGTCACAAGTCGTCTAATTTGCATAAATCAGAATCTTGAATAACTTGGCAACCAAGAGAGCTATGACAATAAAATAAACGCCGTTCTTCATCAGTTTGAAAGCTCCTTTAAACAAGCTAAAAAAAAAACTTTTGTTTCATATGCACTTTAAGCAAAACCGACTAAGGGTGTTTTTCCTGCGCAGTAGGTCAAGGGTAATTTAGCTACGGGCAGTTGCAAAAAGGTTGAGGCACTGAATCGAAAATTCACCTCTTGCTAAAACCCCTACCTCCCCACCCCCTTTTTTAATGTTGATACCTGTTAGTTTGAATACCAAGTGGAGATGAAAACAACGCATTATACGGTTGTTAACAGTGAGTGCCTCAACTCTTTTCGCATTTGCTTGTAGTACTTGGTACTAGTGATTGGTAGCTTTCTAAGGAGCCCAACCTTAAGCATTTGAAGAAATAAAGTGAACTTAAACCAAAGCAACGTGACTCGAGTTGATTCAGCGAAGTAATTTTCAGGTTGTCGCGAAGACATTAGCCTGCGAACGCAGACGTATTTCCGGTGGCCGTTTCTCTCCCCCGAAACATAGTAATACGTCTGCGTTCGCAGGCTACGAAGACATGGACAATGAGTAACGCATCCTGCGAATGGGCTCCACTTTTTGGGTGTAATCCCGGCCAAAATACAGCACATATAGATAGTGTTCATAAACGGTCTGGTTTCGAATGTATGAAGATTTGCATGGTAAATATACAAGACTATATGCCGTGCCATACAGTAATAAAAATAGCTCCGCGATGCGTAATTTTGTGGGATTTCAGTCAATTAAACGTTGATGATTAACATTACAGTAAATGTAATACATTTGTCATGTTATAGTGATAAATGTCGAGTAAATATTCCGTAGAATCCCAAGCTTCAGACGAGAAAACGGTTAGGGGAGAAACATGTTTGGACTTCTAGTTTCGAGGAAATTAAGGGTACTTACCATTTGTCAGAATAAACCGGTTGGGATGACCGATGAATAATGGTAACAGTTTTCCCAAAATCAGCAAACCAGCTGTGTAAAGCGCGGCAGGAGAGAAAAAAAAAGGAAAAGAAGATTTCTAGCCAGGTACTAAGGAGTAGCCCTGGTGTGTGCTGATAAGATAGACTTTTGATTTCTGAACAAGTTTTTATCATAGGCAATTCGCGACAAAGCTGTGCTTTTTTTAAGCTGTTATCCTCGTAGAAATAAAACTAGCCTTTCGTAATTTTTTTTTTGGAGGCAGTGTGGTCCAGTGGTTAGGGCGTTGAGTTTGCATGCGGCTGCTCCGGGTTCAAATCCCGTTCTAACCTTTGGTTTCGATTTGTTTCCGGTTGTCTCGGATTCAACTCTACCACGCTTTGTAAATAGCCAACTGGTTGCCTCCCGCCTGTTGGAGTTCTTAATAATGTTTCTGTTAAGTTTGAATTGTTACTTTCACCTTGTTAACAGTGGAGTGCCTGTAAACTAGCTTGATAGCTAAGTGTACTTCCACTATAAAGAAAGCATTTACATTTACATTTACATTTTGTCAAACACACGGTATAATGTAAATAAGAGAATACTGAAATTCATATTCGCAAATTACCTGTCCTCTTACCACTTAAGTCAAACTCTATATCTCTATGCAATAAGGGCATTCAAAATTTCCTCACATTACTGTATAAAAGTATGTTTTCTTATTTGATTTGATTTTGTTTTAAGGGTTTTAATATCAGCTAAGTTGCAGAATGCGCTATCTAATTTTATCCGTACTTCTAATTTTACTGGTTTCAAAAGAGAATTAAAGGCCGCATTTTGAACAGCGGCTTTTCTTCTTAATTAATGTACCTATAAATATATATATTTAGTTATGTATCTGTATATGCCATGTATTTTAGCTGTAAATGTAATGTCTCGAGATATTAACTCTTGTAGTTATTCTGAAATTCGGGATAAAGAAAAGTTTATGCATGTGAGTGTGTAACCTTTAGCAGGGCGCGTGCGTACACTTTGTAATCTGCGACTCCACAGCTTACCATATGACAGATAAAATGACTTTTCCGTTTTAAGCCAACGAATTCTTATGCCAAATTGACAAGGGCGGTCTGGAGATGTGAGTAGGCGTGAGATTTTTCTCATATGGCTTAGGGGCGGACATATCTCTCCCTCAATGCCGTACCGGGACGCGAGGTCGGTAGCAGAAAGCAGCGAAGGGCCAACTGCGTCCAAAAGCGATCGCACGGGACGAAATCCCGGGATGACTCCTTTGGTACGGCACTCCAGCGCCGTGTCTGGAGGTGCTGCGTTTTTATCTCTTGTTCAAAAATCCCGTTAGCGGATGCGTACATGTTCTGGCTCTCCGCCGAAACGTAGTAGCATACCTAAAAACAAATGCTGTTCTTTACGAAGAATTGACATTTCAGTTGATTCTACATGCATAAACGTAACGTAAGAACCGTGCGTGTCTGGTCTTCTCGAGACAGAGGTGAGAGATTGTTTCATGCAGACTGGGAAAGTAGGCGTGGGATTTGTCTCATATGGTTTAGGGGCCGACATATCCCTCCCTCAATGCCGTACCGGGAGGCGAGGTCGGTAGCAAAAAGCAGCGAAGGGCCAACTGCGTCCAAAAGCGATCGCACGGGCAAAAAATCCCGGGATGGTTCGTTTGGTACGACGCTCCAGCGCCACAGCTGGAGATACTGCATATTTTTCTCGTCTCCGTCGGCGCATGCGTGCATAAATGTTCAGCCTCTCCGACACTTACAATACTAGACATATTTAGTTGGAACACTTAGCGAATGGTCAGAATCATCGTGTTACAAGATCGTATTTTATACCACATCCCGCTTCCCCCAATTCAATGTTGTGTGAGAATTTTTCGGGCGACTACTAATAGTTGTGGAAATCAACATTGGAGGAAGGGGGAAACGGGGATGGGTGTTCCAACAAATGTGACGAGTATTGTAGCTGACATCTTGAGGCCTACCCACAAACACATCAAAAGCAAATGCCGATTTACGTGCTTTCTGTTTTTGATTCGTTTTATCGTATTTGATTTTTAAAGCCACTTACCGTTTAGCTCGCTTTCCCCTCCGAGCCAAACAAGAAGGGCATTCCAATTCCGGTTGTTGTTGAGTTAGTATGGCATAAAGTTTCAAGTCAAACGACCCCAAGTTCTTGGCCTGGTCATTGAGAGGAGAAGCCCATAGAAAGAAACAAAGCAAGGGTTCAAATCGGTGAAGACCACAAATATACTGCCTCCAAGTAGGTCAATCACTTGACCAAGTAGGTCAATCAAAGTGCTTTTGAAGGAAGAAGTATATTGCAATCTTCACCGATTTGAACCCTTGCTTTGTATCTTCCTCTTAGCTTCTCCTCTCCAGTGCGATAGATACTAACAACTGCCTTCACTATCCATAGCTACAATCTCGGTTATAAATTTCTGTGACACTTCATGCCCCATATCAGTTCACCCCTTCCCCACTTTTCAAAGACAGTAGGAAAAACAAACTATTGACTTTTTTCATGAATTCCCAAAGTTATTGCCCTATCAACATTGATACGGGGGGGAGGGGTTGTATTAAGGGATGGTGTCACCATCTTTTTGGCCGGGGTTGTAGCTTTGGATGGCCGCCATTGATAAAGGGACACTGAACAACACGATGCGAGAGATGTCAAAACGTCACTGAGGCGTCTTTGAAGTCTGTCAAAGTGTGTGATCCATTTCAAAGACGCATCCACCATTACTTAAACGATACGCAAATGGAGTTCTTTACAAGACAATTGAGACCTTTAATTTGCGCTAATATATTTTTTTACGGTCAACGGTTTTCAAGTTTTTTTACCCCTAACGGTTACATTTTTGTCCCTTTTACGGCTAACGGTTAAACCCCATTGAGACCCTCCAATAAGGCTGACAATATGCACGCAAATACGTGGCGTAGCAGTGTTTAATTAAACGACAGCGAAATACAAAAATTTCTGCTCCAAACAGACTTAGTGAAGAAAGAAATATGCAGCCTTTTTACAAAATAATCCCGACAAATTGTCATTCCCACTTCATTGGCTGTGAAAATAGGCTAGCTTTTAAAGTCATTTTCTTGGAAACTTAATTTAATTAATGCAGACACATTTATAAAACTCATCGACTGCAGGTAATCCTTTGTAACAATCGAGATAGTTTAACCATGTAATTCCACAGGAAATCGACTATGAAAAGAAAAGAAAAAGAATATTAAAGGTCTTAACAATCCGCTAATAGACGTCATCAAAATTACACCGATCAATGAACTCTTGCGCAACAATTTTTCAATTTTCCAATTACAATGCTCTTCTCCAAACTGGCTGTTGTAAGGTATTTATGGTCACGTGCATCAAAATAAATACATTACATCACGTAGTCGGCCTTGGGAAAATGATTCGAAACTCGACGATTACGAAGTCAACGCAAGGGTGGATAACTTGAATCGCCGTTTTTCTTCATTTTCTGTAATAAAAAGCACGTGCCTCTTATTTTGAACAACTGTTGAAGAAATAGAATAGGAGGGATTAGCGTATTTATGTTCCACGACAAGGCCTCGTTGACGTGGTGTGCAAATCGATCGAAGAAGAAAGATATTTGGAGCAACTTGGCGGGTTAAATGAAAGATAGACCCCGTTGGTTCCAAGCTCATAGCACTGAATGAAACTTTTACAAAACGTGATAATTTGTTCTCAGTTGTTTTCTAGACTCAACTGACAAACGAGTTTTCTTTTTATATAGCAATATTTTCGACGATCATGCTGACTTCTTCAATTGGTGTTGAAAGAAACCATGGCAAAAGCGAGCAATATGTTGAGAAAAACCATTTGAGGGAACCATCCTGGAAACACTATGCTCGAGGCATTTTTTTTTTATCACCAAATACGAAAGTAAAATGTGTCCAACTTTTTTCCCCACAGGAAGCTGACAAATCTCACGAGAGTCAAATTTTCTCAAAACGATGTGTAGCACAGTTTGGCCAGGATGACAACAACAGAACGGATGTTTTGGTTAGCATAACGGAACATTATGAAAATAGGCATTGTCTAAACAAACAAAACAGCAAAAATGGTATGCTGAAACGACTGTCAAATTGTTTTACATGGAAGCAGAGGGTGGCGGAATCCAGAATTCGAACCAAGCGAAACATGGTTCCAGGTTTTTATCCACGTTTGTATACGATACACGAGAATTCCTCCGAATCAGTTGCCGCTGACTTGGATACCATTCCTACTTAAGTTCAGAAGCAAAGAAAAGAGATATTACTGCTTTTTGTCAAACAAGCGACCCCAAACTCGCTGCTCTTCATAAAGACATCAAAGCTCTGTGGAAGCGCCTCGAAAATGTGGAGAAAGAATTTGCCTGGGCAAGAGGAAGCCTGGACATGTGTAGCTCCGATGTCAATCATTAACTTATCAAAAATCGATGGAATCGTTGGATCGCGGCCATATTATGAACTCAAAATTTCCAAAACGTCTGGTTGACTGGTAAATGTTAAGACCTTACTTTGGAAATTCCATCCTAAGATTTCAGAGCCGAGTCGTTACAGTCATTCCGTTTGGTGCGAACTAACCGGAATTTTCCTTTCCTAATGACAGTCTCGGTTCTAACCGGCAGACTGAAGACTGCAGACTGCCCCCACTGGATGATTTTTAGACGGAGTTAGTGTAAATACGTAGCGGGGGCCCGAGCTCCAGTTGCCAATTGAACATTTGTACCTTGATTTTGAAGTTCAATTAATGCCTGCGCTAATAATATGGCCTTTTTTCTTCTGATTTTTCATTTTTCTCACCTATACGTTACAGCGTTCTTACACATTTAATGACTATGTTGAAGAAAGTAACTTTAGTGTTGTTTATGTCTTCAACATATGCCAAATGTTCTTTTAATTTAAATAGATTCAGTACTTCCAATTTAGGAGGGGCGTGTCTGAAAACGCCCTTCCCTGTCATCTCTCTGGTCCTCGTTCACTTTTGGCGATACAGACACGTATTCTTCAAAAGTTAGTCACGGGCTCTAAACATTTCCAAGATTATTGAAAAAATCTCATGGGCACGAGGCTTTCCTGTGAAATATTTCTCCAACAGCAAATCCTCATTTATGAATTGTTTTAACTGGTTCCTTAATTTTTCTATTCCTAAAAGCCAGCCCCTTCATTTGGATAAAAGTTTCTTTGAAGATTAAATGTTCCAAGAATTGAAATAATGTCTCAAATAGTTTACCATAATGAAGATTTTTTCCCCAAGCCATAAAAGTCCTCCTTGTCCTTGTGCTCGGATTGGTCTGCATTCAGGATACATAGGGTTCCAAGGCCTTTGCCAGTGAAGACCTTCGCGCGGTTTGACAGCTTGGAAACGCAATATTTATGCTCGAGATTACTGTTAACCTTCAGGGGTGTCTTTCGGAAAATCGCTCTTGTTAGATTTCTTTTTGAAGAAAACCGAGGAAACTATATACCACTGGAAAGCTAATAAAATTTAGCATTTAAAAAGTGCTCAAACGCCAAACCGCTGAATTAATAACCCTTGCATTAACACAGACACCCAAACAAACTGCACTGTCACTCAGGAGATAATAAGCCAACAAAGATTGCGAGGCCATTTCCATATTCTACTTGGTTCTTGAGAATATCCATCGTAAAGTTGGCCAATATAATTTTTTCGTATGCACGCCACGCACATGGACGCCATTGGAAAATTATTCAGAAGTTTGAGCTAGGAAGCCACACGTAGTTCAGGGTAGCAGGTCAATTTGGACAGCCTTCCACAAGTGTACACCCTTCCAAATTGATCATTTTGTGCATGTGATAAAATCAAAAATTATTAAATTATTGATTTTTAGTTTTACATGATTTGTTAATGGAATTAGTGTTTGAGGGTTACAACTCAAAACAAATTCGGTATTTCGTCTATAAATTGCTCTTTTTTTCTTGGGTTCCTGGCCACAAAGCACTAAAAGCATGATGTTGTGAGTTTTACCATATCCAATTAAAACCTTCACTGGTGTCTCATGTCCAAACAATGCCACATGTTCAGTACCTGAAGCCTTTTATACCAATCAGAATACAGGGAAATAATAACTGTACATGCAGCTGTATTTCACCAAACCTTGCTCCTGCACACCAGAATTTGCTTTTGCAAGGATATATGTAACTATTTCCTATAAGGCTCAGTTCGTTATCAACTGTCGCAGCTATGGTGTGGAAGCGTACGTTTAGAAAGTTGTTTTTTCCTGCCATATTACCGCCTGAGGTCGCTCGCAGGACTGCTATTGCGTTGATGGTGGGATGAGATGAAAGTTCAATTTTACTCATTTGATTGTGATGTGGAATTGACCGTGGGAACATTTTATCTAGGAATATTTGGCTCAAATTGGTGGCACCTGAGAATTTAGTTTCCAGCCTTGGCATTTTATTATACCATGAGAAAAAAATTGCTCAAATCGAGTCAGATTTGATTTTGGCAATAAGGTTAGGCTTTTTAATTGAGATTTTTTCACATAATTATCTTCTTAAGCTTTTTATCGGGATTCCCATACAAATCCTTATATTTTTGTCGGCTATGCTCACACTGAGCTTGGGGCGCCTTTGGTTCTAGAAAATTCTAGAAACAACACATTGCGTGACATTGACCTTCCGGAACTTGACAGATAATCTAAGAAAATTCTAAGAAACGTGTGTGCCATGTAAATTAGTTCCACGAAATCTAATGACAAACGATTGCGAACGAAAATTTAATAGCAAAGCCAACATTACCCGTATTGAAAACTGAATACAAGTTTGAAAATGTTCCACAGCACAAAAGTGGGCTGCGCAGAATCCACTGAGCTTCAAGGTATGGTCAGCTCCATTAAGTAAAAATCTGTCTCAGAGTTCAAAGTTTGAAACAGCTGGATATCAGGCAAACCATTTTCATAGTTGTTTTTACAATTTTGAGAGGAAGTGTTACTTCGTACTCCGACAGAAAGGGTAAAAAATTGACCCGTTTCTACATGTTTCTCTTCTTTAGAGACTTGGTTATTAACAGAGTTAATATTAACTCTTGGTGTCCCCGGGGGCTATAAGGGTAATCGGCATTAAGTTTTGATGTAAACGTTCACACAATCTTACTACAATTCTCAGTTTGGCTTATTAGAGGTAGATCGTTAAAAAATCTTTATTTTTAACGGTTATTTGAACATAAAAGATGCAACTCTTGACGAGAAATAATATTTTTGTTAATATTTGAAAGAAGAAAAATTTCGCAGGAATCGGGACCCAGTAAAAATGAGTTAACAAATTTGCATACGTACGTTGAAATGTGATTCGCGAGGAGACAGGAATTCTATTTCTCTGACAGGTGAGGTGAGTGGGGTGCGGTATTGCGGAATATCAAAATATCAATAGGCAGTATCACTTTTGATATATCAAAATTGTTCTCATACATTTCTTGGAAGGTTTTTTGATAATATCATGAGATTTTGATAGTGACAGAAGGCAATGATAATTTTGATAATCTGCAGAGGTACTGGAATAACAAGGTCTCATGATATTATCAAAATATCAAGAAGGCTATCAAAACCTCAAGTCTTTGTTAGGGTCAAGTTATAGGTGATGAGGTTTGATATTTTGATATATCATGATATTATCAAGGTCTCGTGATATTATCAAAATATCAAGAAGGCTATCAAAATCTCAAGTCTTTGCTAATAAGGTCAAGTGATATGCATTGAGGTTTGATATTTAGTAAATAAACCCCTTGCGGCGGCTGGTATACCAGGGCTGAAAGATTGTCCGAAAAGTGAACAGTTGGCCGAGAAGCGAAGCGATAAAAATTGGACGAAAATTATATACCGCAGTAGCTTGGTAAATAGACTCTGTCACAAAAAATGTAACCTTTAGTTTGTTTATGCTAAAAACAAAACTCAATTCAAAGACGTTCACAGCATATTTTGGGGATTTTTTAGTGTTTGTTGGAACGGCACTGTCAACCAGCATTTTAGTGTCTCCGTCACTGGCTTCTTCAAAACGGTTTTTTTTGCTTTCCATTACCAATTAAGAGTTTACCTTGAACGTTTGCTCATTTCTTGGTTTTTTTTTTTTGTTGAAATTAAATCAGACGACGGATAGCCTATCAAATCGGACGGCGGATATCCTCTGATAACCATCGTCCGATTTTGTATCATGTGATCAGTTTTATCCCATGAGATCCCGCAGAAATTAATCGGTGGCTCATGATAATTTGATATATCATGATATTATCACGATCGCATGATATTATCAAAATATCAAGAAAGCTATCAAAATCTCAAGTCTTTGTTAGGGTCAAGTGA
>NC_090885.1:13736090-13738590 GCF_036669925.1 Montipora capricornis | reverse complement strand
TACTTTTGTGTGCCCTTGTATACCTTTAAGTGCATTTCTGAACATAAGTACCTATATATCCCTTACAAAAAGTAAAAAGCGTTTGTAATTGTGTCCGTATATTTCAAATCGGGGTTTGTAGTAAAAGATGCTCTCTTGCTGAACCGATATTTTTGATAGTGTCGCTAAGGTAGTTAGGTAATCCAGTGTGCCATACTGGGCATCCATATTCCATTATCGGACCGTCTAATAAAGTAGCAGCATAACTTCGGTTTTGAAGCCTGACTTTCGGAGAATTAGTAAGATACACAAGCTTTTGGATGCTTTCGTAGTTTTTTATCAATAACGCTCGAAACGTTGGCTTTCAAATTTCTCTATGGTGGTCAATATGAGACATCAACCCACTTGACAAACCCATTTCTGTACTACAGGACGAAACTAGGTGGTGGAAGTAGTGAAACTACTTCCTGTGGCGTAACGAAGTCAAGCTGCCAATTATATTGTAGAGGAGAACGAGATCTTAAGTGGAATGGCAGTTGCCAACTACATAAATCACGCTTTTACTGAGGTATACAAGAGTACACAGAGGTATACAAGGGTATAGAATGCAAGGGTATATAGAGTATACAAAGGTATATGGGCAGCATAGGAGTATAAAAGGGTATACAAGTGTTTACAAGGGTATATAGGGGTTTACAAGGGTAGTCAAGGGTATGAAGAGGATGAGGTAAGCGAGCAGATCCCACCCCATACACAGGCACCTGATTTGCCAGTTGTAATAACGGAAAGAAACTTTAGTTAAGCGCGGCATTGGGAACGAGAACTTAAACTAAAAATAGATTTTTAAAAAACTATGATGGAGCAGGGGGATCCGTTCTCTCACCTCATCCTCTCTTGAGGGTATATAGAGGTATACAAGGGTATATAGGGGTATACAAGGGTTTATAGGATTATTGCTTACAATATTTATTACACTATAATAAGGGATACATAAGGTCCGTACCCAGGTGCCGGTATAAAAGACACGCCAGATAAAAAAGTCGCGCCAAACAAAAAAAGTCGCGCCAAACAGAAAAAGTCGCGCAAAATAGAAAAAGTCGCGCCAAATAAAAAAAGTCGCGCCAAATTAAGAAAAGTCGCGCCAAGTAAAAAAAGTCGCGCCAAATAAAAAAAGTCGCGCCAAACAAAAAAAGACGAGACAAATAAAAAAAGGTCGCGCCAAACAAAAAAAGTCGAGACAAATAAAAAAAGTCGCGCCAAATTAAGAAAAGTCGCGCCAAGTAAAAAAAGTCGCGCCAAATAAAAAGAGTCGCGCCACTGACACAAATAAAAACAAGAGTCACGCCCAAAGTAAAAAAGTCTCGACAGAAAAAAATAAAAAGTATACGCACACCCAGGTGGCACTAACAGGGCTCCGTAGTCTTGACCGTCACTCCCCTGCTAAGTGGTGTCTTTCTGTATAGAGCCTCCTGCCCGTATTTTCTTAGGATAGAGAGGGTAGTGGAAATGCGTAGACTTCTCTGGTGGACACAGTAGAATAATAAACTTAACCTGCAATGGCGTCGAAAGTCATGTAACGCAAATGGCGTTTTAGTGGATCTTAAACAAAATATACCCTTATGGAGCTCAATAATGGAAAGTCAGTTGGATAAACTAGGCAGGCGGTGAAAACAAATACCTGGAATCGTAAAAGCGACGAGTAATGGACTTCGACAACAATCTATCGCCCGTCGAGCAGAAATCAAAGTGAGCTGTATTTACCTGAAGTACATGGTAATTTGACACGATTGAGTTTCTTGTCTTCACGCACGCAATGAAATAGGAAGAGGTTTTCGCCTCTAAGAGCAAATATGTTGTTTGTTTCAATAAATTTTTCGCTGGAAAAGGATTCTGTGGTATTTTCTGCCTTTGTGAATTATAATATCATGTTGTGTATTGAATTTTCGAGCTTAAGGTTCAAATGTGATATGGGAGAAGTTTTTTAGTATTGCTCTGTAAGCAGGAAGGGTTCACAGGCCTGTTGGAAGCGTGCTTGAGTTTCAACAAAATGAGCCCAAAATCAGTGAAAAATTGTGACGCAGATGAATCATAAAGTAGCTGCTATTTCCAAAATGATGGAATTACCTGGTGATAAATAACGTCGTACGCGTCTTGGAGAGTAAATTTTGACTTTGCATAAACAAGAGTTGGGCGATTGTGATCTTTGTTTTGACTTCGCTCATTTCAGTGTCAAACTTTATAACACTTGACAGAAAAAGAAACTTACAAAAACCCGGTATCTTGCCATCATTTGACACAGATACTTCACTGTTTGGCGAGTAAACATGCCGCGGTAACTTAATCACGGCCGCCCGCTGAATTTATTTGAACGTAGCAAAAATCTCCCAAAATGTTTGTCGCTGATCGTAACTTTTTATATTCTATATTCATGGTTCAAAATTAATATTGTTTTCATGTCGTAAATATTTTACTCTCGATCGACCGTTCCGGAAACTTCCTTCTGCTCTTTCTAAAACTGTGT
>NC_090885.1:13728590-13731090 GCF_036669925.1 Montipora capricornis | reverse complement strand
GCATGACTTTCGACGCCATTGCAGGCTAAGTTAATGATTCTACTGTGCCCACCAGAGAAATCTACGCAGTTCCACTACCCTCTCGATCCTAAGAAAATACGCCCAGAAGGCTCTATACACAAAGACACCACTTACCAGGGGAGTGACAGGCAAGACTTTTACCGACAAGGAAAAAAAAAAAAAAACAAAAGAAAAAAAAAGAAAACAAACTAACTAAACGCAGACCTTTACTGGGTTTGCCATAGGCAACCCAGTAAAAATAATAATCTACCCATTTTCCGACTGGGATGCCTACGGCAACCCAGTAATGAATAAACAACTAACGGGAACAAATTGGTAAGATTCTCACTAGAAGTTGAGTTACTTTATAATAACATTATTTTTATTTTTTTCTGCACACTTCTGTAAAAGCCAATTTATAAACCATTATATTTTAAAGTTAATGTGACAACCATGACCTCTGCGAGGGATATGCATTTGAGCCCAGGCTTTCTCTGTTATAGAGCAACCTTGTTTCACATGAATGTCACACCATGCACCTCATCCAATCACATTCTAGGTGATTGTTAACATTGGTTGGGAACATTAATGTCCTATTTCTCTTTACTTAGGGAAACAGTATGAGTTACAAAGACCTTTTGGCAGGACTCACTTACGAAGGGGAAAGTTTCCAGTCCTGGAACAACTTTACTGTAATGAACTACACTCATTTGCGGTTCTGTGATGAAAATGGGAACACACTGAGTCAGCGCAGTGGTGGAATTTGTCTTCAGACGAATAAAAGACTCCTCTTCGTGTCTGCACAGTACACCAATGGTAAAGCCGCTTGACTTATTGACCATACCTTTATTCTTCACATGACCCTAATAGTATAAACAAACAAACAAAAACTTACGCGATTTAGCGAAACGTGAATTCATCTTCAGATTAAGGATAATGCTATTGTTTCTACCCTACATAAAAGAGGTGCTACTGAATCAACTTCACGGAGAAGAACTCGGAGCGAAGATTAAGGCGATCAGTGTGACAAACGGCAGCAAATTTGAAAGTTTTCAACGATCAGTTATCAGCAACTCGCGATCGCAATTTGCAAACGTTTTTGGTGCCTCGTGTCCTCGAAAAATAGTCCATGGTCATTTTAAGATTAACGAGATGCTTCCGTGAAACATACACTGGGTTGCCTGTGGTACGTGGTATTGAACTACAGAATTCCAGTCTCTGAAGAATAACAAATAAAAGAGAGCAGAAGGAAGTTTCCGGGATGGTCGATCGAGAATAAAATATTTACGACATAAAAACAACATTAATTTTGAACCGTGAATATAGAATATAAAGTTACGATCAGCGACAAACATTTTGGTTTTTGCTACGTTCACATAAATCGCAAAATCGAAAGTGACATGGCCGGAATTCAGCCGGCGCCGTGATTAAGTTACCGCGGCATGTTTAATCGCCAACTACACTCGTGATAAAATTTTGGAAATTATCAGCCCACTTTTATTTCTGCTCGATGGGCGATAGTTTGTTGTCGAAGTCCATTACTCGTCGCTTTTACGATTCCAGGTATTTGTTTTCATCGCCTGCCTAGTTTATCCAACTGACTTTCCATTATTGAGCTCCATAAGGGTATATTTTGTTTAAAGATCCACTAAAACGCCATTCGCGTTACATGACTTTCGACGCCATTGCAGGTTAAGTTTATCATTCTACTGTGTCCACCAGAGAAGTCTACGCATTTCCACTACCCTCTCTATCCTAAGAAAATACGAGCAGAAGGCTCTATGCACAAAGACACCTCTTAGCAGGGGAGTGACAGGCAAGACTTTTACCGACACGGAAAAAGAAAAAAATACCGAACAAATGCCACACACTTTCCGACTGGGATTGCCATACGGCAACCCAGTAATAAGGAAAGCCTCGTGTTCATCGTCAGAGGTAAAAGCCATATCCCTTTGTAAGAGTCAATCTCGTAAAAATACTTGGCCTTTCCAAGCGTCACGAATAATATCGAAATTCTTTTACGTTCACGCGAAATTCGAGACGATCACGTTTCACTTAAAAATAGAAATATAATTCACGAATTCATGTTAGCCATAGCCTGTTCCAGGCTCTCAGATAGTCGAGAAAACGAAAAGAACTGCGTGTGAAAAGCGAGAGGGGGCTTGGGTCGAGGCGAGGCGGGAGAGCCTGTAAGCATCTCTTTAAATTCTTCATTCCGCCCACTTTGCAAATAACCTTTCGCATGTCAAAATGTCAATGTCAAAGTGTTGAAAATGGGCGGCATTGTGTGGTTCCACGCGAGTTCAAGCGCGATTCTTTTATTGTTGTTCAGAGGTGATGTGTTGATTCTCTAAAGGCCATATTTCAAAGTTCTTCAGGTTTTCAAAGAAAAACGTGACGTATTTGGGAACGAATATTCCTAGAGTTTCCCCTATTTAGCGTTATCCGTTTCTTACATTTGGCGGCGAAAATGTCGTGTTGGACGATGTTGCTGCTTCCT
>NC_090885.1:13721090-13723590 GCF_036669925.1 Montipora capricornis | reverse complement strand
TGAAAACTCTATCCCCTGGGGTCCACGAGGACTACTCTGATTGGCCTAGCTCAGCGACCCGTTTTTGGGTCGCTAAATTGGCGCCAATCAAGTATGAAAAGTCCTTCGTTCCGCGCGAACGAAGGACTTTTCGAAAGTCTAACCTTGCCTCGTCTTGCAAAGACAATGGTAGTTGTCTTTTCCACACTGCAAAAGTTAAGCCTAATTCCGAGTTGAACTTTTAGTCGTCTGCCTTCTGATGAAATCGCTTTTCAACTTCCAGGTAATGCAACCCTTTACTACTTTTAGTCTTCTTCAGAGTAAGAAAAATAATCTAAGATTTGTGTGTTCGCGCACCTCGGACCGTTCGCCATCGTTCACGGCAGATGACTGTTTTCAACTGAATAATGGATTGTTACTCTCCTGAGGTTTCCTGAATTAGAATGGACTATCGTTAAATCCACCAAGACGTATTATTTGGGGTATAAGTTGTTTTTCTCTGTTTCCTGCAGTTGAACCAGTTTCCCGAACGGTTAATCCGTTGTATTCAGTGTATTTAACGTCTGTGAACGAAAGCCAAATGTTCCCACTATTCCCGCTCTGACGAACAATAGTTGGTTTATACACTTCACATAACATGGAAAAAACTGACTTCTCTCGATGTAAATGTTTTAACTTCAAACCGAGTGTGGTTCCATTCTTTCCAGGGTTGTTATGTCTGTCGGCATACGCGACAAAAGATGACGCAATGTCTTATTTTATTGTTCAAAAACCATTCGTGGTCTATTTTATGACTTTCCTAACTTTAGCTCCTGAAAAACAATACCTACATTTTCAAAACAATGAAATAGCTGGAAATTGATCACGCAAAATAAAATGGTTTACGAATCACGTTTAATTTCAAATCTTCATTCACGGGTCACATTTAATTTAAACGAGCGGTACCTAACGGTTAGTGCGAAGTCTTGCACGTACGAACACAAACAAGAAGAAAACAAGAAGTGGTTTCGCTTTGACTATTTGCTAATTTTAAAAGCAAAGGAAAACAAAAGCGACAAAGGCACATTTGAGTAAACCAAAGGCTCAAATGGTAATTTAATTGCCATAAACGTGCTTGTTGTTGTAAAGTAGGCAGGTAAATTCCCTCGACATAAAATAGAAGCAACAAAATAGACCAAAACTTCCCTTTCATACATAGCGAGCAAATCGACATCAAAATGGCGGACTGATCCGCTAAGAACGAGACACGCGATTTACCCTTCTCTCGCCGTTGACGATTTCGGAGATCGACCATATATCATCTTTAGGGGCCGGAGTAAATCAGCGACTTTTCCTATTTTGTTCTCAAAAGACCAGCAGACTAACCTACCCCTAGATGAAATATTTCGAGGTACTTACCAACCTCTACGCGTGGTCTAACAAAGAATTTGAAGAATTTTCAACCTATTTTGCGTCAAGTAGAGCATCATATTGTGTCCGACCCTTTGGAATAATGACATCTGACACCGGAATTTTAATCAGGAAACATTATGTTGCTTACTTGATGTATCGTGCCCATTCTAAACCTAATAGTTCTTCGGACTTCGCACTAAAAAATGCGTTCGCGTGAACATGAAAAGATCTTATTATCTTTAATCACGAATCACGAGAAAATGAATTGCCCCATCAAGCTTCACGCAAAAAGTATAGGGGAACCTCATGAATATCCTAGCTAAGTGCTGTTTATTCATCTATTCATCTCATTTTGGCAATTGCCCGACAAGGTTCATCGCTTTCATCGTCTCTATTTTCTATTTTCGCTTTGTCATACTAAATCAACGCATTATCAAATTACCTTTTTGTTTTTAAACTAATCACATGCTCATGCTCTCATTTTTTATACGGTAATTCATTGCATTTCCCTTATGGGTCAACGCTTCTTAAACTTAAGGCGTTTGATGGTTAATTTTAGACTCTTAAAAAACTGCTAACAATGTGGCCGACAGCACTGGCTACGAAAATCTCACGAGTACCATGGAATTTTCGCGACACGTTAATTTCGCGATTTTACCATGCGCGTATTTCGCGACACTTAAATTTCGCGATTTTTCGAAATTCTTGTACTATGAATCTCTTTAATTTCGCGATCTTTAGTGCGTGAGACGCTATTTAAATTTAACTTATGAGAACAGTAACAAGTTCTAACAATTTCCGCAAGAATTTTACGCTTGTTGGTGAACTTTAGTCAATTTACCATCTCCAGAGTCGTTTGTGTAAATTTCGGGATCATTAATAATGAATCATAGTTTAAAATCTTTTAAGAATCACTAATCTTTGTTTTAAAAACTCGGGAATCGTGACTGACAACGACACTAAGGAAAGTTCAACAAAATGCAAGCATGAATTAATTACTTCCGATCTAGGGAATGTGCAAAATCGCTTTTAAAAATCATGAATCGTTGAGGTAAAACCAAGAAATGAAGAATCGAATGATTTTGCCTCTATCCTCGATTGTAGATGTCTTGGTATGAAGAGTTGCGAT
>NC_090885.1:13696090-13708590 GCF_036669925.1 Montipora capricornis | reverse complement strand
GATAATCACCCCCCCTCCTCAAACTAACTTTGGTTTGCTCTTATAAGTGCAAAATAACATTTAAATTATAGCTTAGAGCCTGTAGCTTATGTACAGACATCTGTTGACGGAGCCCCCACCTCCCCCCCCCCGCCTGCCTGAGCAGCCACCTTTTTCAAAAATCGATCAGATATACATTTATCTGTAATCTTATACTTAGTTTTCATATGGCTTATATTTGAATTTCAAAAAAATTGTACGGGCAAATCATTTAAGTCCTTAAAGAAGTCAGGCCGTGCCTGACGAAATATTGTTAAATCAAAAATAGATATATTTCCTCACAGCCGTACAACCAGCCTTGCAATATTATTTTGTTTTAAACCATGGGATGGCTGTGTTCCACAGGCATCAGGCATCCCACGGCATAAGCCATTTTAAGGTCATTTGACGGTTAATTTTTCGGAATGACGTTCACAACATGCGATTATTTAAGGACAGAGGCTATCTCTAAATGAGGGAACGGGGAATCAGAGAAAGGGAACGGGGAATCTCTAAAATAGGGAATCTCTAAAAGGGGGAATTACTAAAATGAGGAATCTCTAAGATGGGGAATGTCTGAAATGGGGAATCTTTTAAAGGGGGAATCTCTAAAAGGGGGAATCTCTAACATCTTTTCAACTCCGAAGAAAGTGTGACAGTCAGGCCGATCTGTTAGCTCGCGAAGGCCGACTTATACGAATCCATTGAAATGTAAAGGGACGCTACATCCCTCAGTAACCGAAGAAATATGTTTTTCTGTCGCTACTGAATTTCTTACAATTTGAAGTGAAATCGCCACTGATGTTGGCCTGTGAACACTTTGTCCTCCGCAGAGGCCCCTCTTTCATTATACGGGTAGCGGTGAAGAAAGAACTCCCAGCGAGCCGACCGCTAAGGCCTAAGGCTTGTTCACAAGCTTCAATCCCGCGTCGTTTTATGGATACATACATTATTAAATGAATATACTGTATGTGAGGCTTTCGATCGTAGTAAGACGTTGCCAGATGCTGATAGATTTCCTAATGTTTTGACACAGCTCTACCTGAAAGCCATTCATTTCCTCCGACCAATCACAATGCGTAAAGCGTGATCGTGATCGTCCGCATGCTTTACGATTGCCATATGCTTTGTTGGATTTGTCACATGCTTTACGATTGTAATAGGATTTGGAGAAGAATATACTGGTAAGTTTATACGATTATACAATGTCAAAGGCTACGTTAATAGTTAATGGAAGTATTCATCAAGGTGACCGTCGTTTTAATTAATTTGTGCTCATAACTCGTGTGATGTTCCGCAATGGACGGCCCACACAATTGATCAGCTATTGACAGAAGGAGATGTTATGTATCAATTAAGGCTTTTCAAGAGGAAACTATTCCAGACACAGAGACAATCTCGCTGACATGTTTACCCGATCGAGTACGTTGCTCAGCCATTATCACATACGGGTACACTTGATCTCAACATACCAGACCGACCTGTTACGTTGTAATTTATAAGAAAATAACACCGTTGTTATGTCTTCTGTCTGTCATTATATTGTCTTGTTCTGACTTTCTAATAATAATGATGATGATGATAATAATAATAATAATAATAATAATAATAATAATAATAATAATAACAATAATAACAACAATAACAACAACGAAAATAATAATAATAATAATAATAACAACAATAATAATAATAATAATAAGAAAATATCTTTGATACTAGCAGAAACAATGGTCTTTCACTTCTCGTGGCAGTTCACTTTTGATAAAAACGGCTTAGCCTAGTATCGTTAGCTTATCAAGTCATTTCCTTAATACGTTTAATTTTGTGGTACTCAGTTTCTCACCGTTCACTCGCACACAAACGCATAAAGGGAAAATCTGAGCAGTGGATGACAAAAAGCATCGAACCCACAGCTAAAGAAGGGAAGGAACTTTATTTCAGTGTCTGGTCGTTCTAGCGCTGGAACCGTGCACTAATTGGGGACACTGTAAACGGAAATTAACAATTAACGCAAATCATACCCTGAGAAAACCTCTCGATGCAGAGTAGAGAACCAACAAACTCAATCCACATATGACGCCGAGCAAGGCCACACATTGGTGGGAGGCGAGTGCTCTCATTACTGCGCCATCCCTGCACCCCAAAGAAATGCTAAATTCTCCCATGAAATGTTTTGCTTTTCTTAGCCGAGTTGATGTTAAGTCAACATGGCTGTTTTTTTAGTTTCCCTTGGCTGTTAATTTTCCAGTGAAAGAAAAAAGCTTGACGGATTCGTTGGTTTGCCGAAGTTTCGGTGGGAAGACCTCGTCGGCCAAGACGTGACAGGTCAAGGGACCTTTGAGCGGCGTTTGTGATAAAAATATCAAGCTGAAGAAAAGCCCGCAGAAAAATGTTATTGAGAAAAAAGCTTCAAAGTAAAGCTCAGGACTTTACCGCAACGTTCATGTTTAAACGACCGCAACGTTCATGTTGGCGCACGAGAAGATCTGCTATGCGTGACTTAAGACCGCTTCGCTTTCGCACAACGCTCTTCCGAAGCTCATTTTTTTAACCTAATTGTTCTAAACTGGAACCACATTCCAATCTCTATAAGACAAGCTTCATCCTATGCGTTATTTAAAAGCCAGTGAAAATCGCCCTTCTTTATAAGTTAGAGCACGACTTTCATCCTCTTCGGGTGCGCGCGTGGAAAACGGTGTGCCCCTACTGTAGGTCAATCAACTACATCAACTGCTGTTAATGTTTCCATTTTACCATATTTCTTATCGTTTTAGCCATGTCTGTAAATGTAACGTAGCTTGTATTTGTAAATCGTACTTTTGTAACGCTGCTAAACGCTAATGTGACCAACGTTTTTGGGACCTCGTTTCCGTCAGTTTTGCCCCTCATCTAGTCACCACGCTTTTTCTTTTGCCTCTTAATATGTAATTATAATGTTTGCGAGCTAGATGAAAGTATCTAAATAAATAAAATAAATAAATAAATCTATCAAGGAGGCCAAGATTTTAATAGCAAGTTGTACCAGCGGTTCAACAATTGCTCTGTTAAAACGGATGCTTGTCATTAAAATCAACAGATCGGATCTCTCTTAATTTTCCCCGTCTTCGGCATTATTTTAGAGTTTCTCCCTTCTAGAGATTTCCTAGCCTATTTTAGAGATTCCCCATTTTAGAGATTCCCCCTTCTAGAGATTCCCCCTATTAGAGAGTCTCCCTTTTAGAGATTCCCCTTTTTTGAGATTCACTATTTTAGTAATTCCCCCTTTTAGAGATTTCCTAATTTAGTAATTCCCCTTTTTAGTGATTCCCTATTTTAGTAATTTCCTCTTTTAGAGATTCCCCGTTACCCGTTTCCCGTTCCACGTTCCTCACTTCGTGTCACACTATAAAGCTGCTGCTTTATCATCCCCGTGACAAACGCGATCCATTTTTCTAAGAAACATACGTGCCATGTAAACTAGTTCCACGAAATCTAAAGACAAACGATTGCGAACGAAAATATAAAAGCGAAGTCAACATAACCAGCATTGAAAACTGGATACAAGTTTGAAAATGTTTCAAAGCACAAAAGTGGGCTGCGCAGAATCCATTGAGGAGAATTTCCTTCTTCAAGGTATGGTCAGCTGCGTTAAGTAAAAACTAAACCAGTTCAAGGTTTGAAACGGCTGGATATCAGGCAAACCGTTGTCATAGTTGTTTTGACAATTTTGAGAGGAAGTGTTACTTTGTACTCCAACAGAAAGGGTAAAAAATTGACCCGTTTCTGCATGTTTTTCTACCTTAGAGACTTGGTTATTAATAACCCTGAGAACCAACAATAAGGCAGAACGTTCTTGGTGTCCCCGGGGGCTATAAGAGTAATCGGCATTAAGTTCTGATTTAACCTTGCCTTCATGGAGAGGTTCACACAATCTAAACTCTCTGTCTGATATTTGCAGACTGCAGACTGCCTACAAATAGCACTGATAAACAGTATTTAAGTCTAAGCATCCATTTCAAATAGCGCTGATAAACAGTATTTAATTCTGAGAACCCGTTTTAAAACGGTTAGCTTTCAATAATTGTGATTTAGGGTTAGTCTGCAGTCTGCGGTCTGCAGTCTGCAGTCTGCGAATGATGTCAGACACCGATCTAAACTACAATTCTCAGTTTGGCTTATTTTGCGAAGTAACAGGATTCTTTACGAGTAGAACGTGGGTTAAAGCACGGAACATTCAAGTCATTTACAAATTTTCGTTTTTCATCCATTTCTTCCTCAGCAAGTTTTAATAGTTTTACGCGCACTGAATGAGCAGAATGAGACATGACCGAAATGAAACACACACTAGTACGGTATTGATGTCTTTGAGAAGATCGCCAAATATCTTTTTCTCTGTACCACATTTTTGAAAGGCCACTAAACTCTCGAATACTCGGCCACTAATGTGCATAATGAATAGACATGCATGACTCGTTCTTGAACTTCTTCAAACAATGTAAGAGCAATTGTTGCTTATTAGCAATAGTTGCAGCCTGGTATTCTGAAGTCGCTCCTGAACGGCTTTCATGCATTTTATTTCCTTTCCTTTGTCCATGTTAATTATAAATGTAGGAAAATGTTTTGATGCAAAGTTTTCATCATAATAATATGGTATTTTTGTTTTCTTTGATGCGCTGAAGAATTCTAATGCCGGAAGTCTTGACGTTTGTTTGATGCGATGATTTAAGACAAAAAACAGGCATCAAAACGAGTTCATGGCTAGATTTACAACTTGTAAAGTTCACGGTTATGATAATAAAGGAAAATTAAGAAAAAAAAGCAAAAATAAACTGGACTGACAAAATTGTCAAGTGAACGAAACCTAGCGTGCTTTTCCCGAGGTAACTGTAAACCCATAATAAATTCTAAAGTGTAAAGGTCACAGTGAATGTTTTAGAGAAAGCCGAGTCGCTCATTGATACGAAAACGTAACACAAAAAATGTAAATGTTTAAAAAGCAAACACGCTAACTGCTTTGCTGAGGATACTGCTCAAAAACGGGGCTTTTGTGAAAACGAATATTTCTGTAATTACAAACTTTCACGAAGGCTTCATTTACAGGTTTGTTTGACACGGCACTGACACTAATCGTTAAAATCTTGGTGCGGGATCCAGTTTCTAATCGGGAATGGAATGCTGCACCCCAAAACTGAAACTTTTCTTCACTAGACGCTCCCTTAGGCGTACACTTGGTAGCCTGTGGTACGTGTTACACAAAAACAGAAGGCACTGAATTGGGTGGTATTGAACTGCAGGGTTCCAGTTAATTTTTTCAAGTGGGGTGTCATTAAGACCATTTGAGGGTCACCCGCATGTCGCGCCAGCAGCGGCCCTTTTGCTCACACATTCACACCTTTAATTATTGTGTAATGTCCTGTCCCATTTTTAGGTCTTTTAGTTTTTCAAGCTTTGGTAATAAATTTAGTTTAAAGGTAACAAAACACGGTCTTGAGTAAAATTCACTCGTTTCTTTGTTAAATAAATAGTCTACAAAAAACTAACTACAAATAATAATTGCCCTGACGGACGTTTTCCAGCATGTCATGCGTGTCTACAGTTGCACTAAGCAAACGTTTATTGCACACACTAAGAAAGGACTGAAGGTGTTGTTCCCGCTTCATAATTCCTCTTATTGGTAGTGTAATCTGTTGCCGGGTCAAAACATTGTTTGGCTTTACGTTTGCACCAGAAAGTACCTTGAAAGTCAGGAGTTAACAGAAAAAGACAAGCCAAAAGACAGATGAAGGAAAAAAATAACATAGTTTTTAAATATAGCTCTGAATCGAATTCTCATCGAAAGATTAATGACAATCGATCGTAATAACATGAAGCTTTCTGCAGTCTCTGACTTTTATGATGTTTTGTCAAAAGGAACAAATTGATCACGCGCTAGGCAACCATTAAGGTGCACGTGATCACCTTGTGTCAACTGAATGAACTATGGGAAAGAATGTCAATCGTTCGTCGTTTTCAGAGTAAAACAACGTCTTTCGTCTTTTAATTTTATTGCTATATTTAACTGAATATTTACATTTCATCTGTCGGATCAGGAAGCCTTCTTTGTCGGGTTCCTGAGAACGTATCTATTTTGACTTCACGGTGAACTATTTACACAATCGCGAGGTTGAGCGGCCATGTAATTGAAAATCTGAACATCGGCATGAGATACAAAAACAGACTTGCGAATTATCGCAAATCACAATGCTGACAAGCACAAAAGCAGAAGAAATGGTAAATAAATATGAAGTTTGTTACTATCTGACTATTTTTGGGTTAGAGTAAAGGGATATTGTTAAAGTTAAAGAAATATTGTTGGCTTCCCAAATAAATTTCATTTTACACTACAGTGACAAAATCATTTGTCAGAGAAAGAAAATTCCTGTCTCCTCGCGTATGACATTTCAACGCACGTATGCAAATTTGTTAACTCATTTTCACGTCAAGCGTGCATCTTTTATGTTCAAATAACCACTAAAAATTTAGATTTTTTAACGATCTATCCGTAGATATATTTTCATAATTTAATATTCTCTGTCAAAATTTGCACAACAATCAAATTACAAAAATAGCAACGCACGCAACAAATTTAGGGCCTGTTTACATGGAGGTGGGGGACCCCAGGTAGGTGAGGTAACCCGCCTAGGTGGGGTAGCCCGCCTCTCCATATAATCTCTCATTTTTATTTGATCATGTTTACATGATAGGTGGGGTAACCCGCCTAGGCGGGTTGCCCGGTCTGCCAGGTAGGGTAACCCTGTCAGCCGGGGTCGCATTTTGCCATGTAAATGTCTCAAGGTGGGGTAACCCGCCTAGCCGGGGTCGTGTTCATGCGCGCCAAAGCGCGCCAAAATTTGAAGCAGAACAATATGGCCGCCCACGCTTACAAACCCGGCGAGCTTTTTCGCCGGCTTCATCTGGATAACGTGCAACAGAGCGAAGAAAATCAAGCATATTCTGGGATTGTGAGTGAAGAAGATCCGATGGAGTCCCACACATCCACTGTCAACAACTTTACTTTGCCTAGTCGGCCGTCGATAGCACAAGCAGCGCAAGGCAAGAGAAAAGCCTCTGAGGAGGAAGAAGAGTCAACAGCCCCTAAGAAAACCAAGAAGAACCCTAAAAACAAGGCATGGAGCGCTGATCAAGTTGAACTTCTTTTGAGATACCTAAAAGACTTCAAAACGAAGTGCGACTTTAATGGAATCGATTTCGAGGCCGACCTGGCCTCTATGTATACGGAGATACGTCGGTGTATGGCTGCCGATTTTCCAGAAGAATTTGGTCCCGAGGTTGTTACTGAGCCTATAAAACCGCTCAAAGAAATGAGTGAGAAAGAATACGAAGCCTTCAAAAAACACAGAGATAGTGAAAGAACTCATTTAAAAAAAGGGTACGATAGAGTGAAAGAAAAGATTCGAAACGTGAGGCAAGATTTCCGCACAGCAGTGAACAAGGGAACAAGAAGTGGTAGTGGGAAAATTGTTCAAGAAAATTTCGATCTGTTGTCTGAAATATGGGGTGGCTCGCCAGCTACCACGTCCCTTTCCTTTGGAATTGATGCAGACACATTAGGAACAGACATCAGCTCGGAAATACATAATGAAACGCTAGAAGGTTAGTGTTATTAAAAAAGTTAAATCTTCATTTTTATATTTATTCATTTATTTATTTATTTATTTATCTATCTATTTATTACAATATATGGCTAAAAGGCCAAATGATAATTTTTAAAGGAGTCCTAAACCCCATGGCCATATAAAAACAGATTTTAACCTTTGAATCTCCAATATCAACATACAAATTTAACAGTCATCTTCTCTTATTGTTCTACTTGGGGTACTATTTTGAAAGATGAAAACAAATTTTCTATCATTAGTAATGATTCCCATGATATTCATTGCCTGAGTGAGTGCTGCATGTTGAATGGATATTATGAAGAGTTATTGGCTGTTGATCACAACTGAGGCAAGAGGCCTGTTCATACTTTTGTTGATTTATGGCAAGTGATGAAAATGACTATTATTTTAGAAAGAAGAAATAATTATTCTGTAAGACAGTTCTTTTACCTCCAATTATTCAATTTTACAAATTGTAGATGCATCAACTGTAGAGTCAACTGATTCCTCCAGTGAAAGCCTATCTGCAGAAACCCCAGTACTATCCCCAGGTCAGAAAAAAAGTAAAGGTGTCTCTCTCTCCAACATCCCCAAGTTGGTTGACAATAAGAGAAGGCATATGGAGAAAACACTGTCCCAGGCGCAACGAGACCAGCTGTTGATGAATACTGCTAAAGAAGATCTTCTCATGAAGAAAGAAATGATGGAGTCATTTCAACAATCAAACAAGACATTGGAAGAGTCCATATCAAAGATGACCATGTGTTTAACATCTCTTGGAGATGGAATTGCCAGTGGGATGCAAATGTTGGCAATGGCTCTCTCTGGTCAACCCCAGAATAATGTTCCTCAAGTTTCCCACCCACATTTCAATACATACAGTGGCTTTGCATCCCCACCTTCATATGGCAACAACAATTATTGTACCCCATTAACCAGACGTTCTGTACCCTCCCAGTTCAGCAGAATTGGTAGTGAGGAAGTGATGCAGTCCATCAATGAGCAAGGACCAATTCTAGGGCCTACTCGTACACTATTAGAAGATGAAAGCTTTCAGCTCTGATGATTACATAACAGTGATATCCTAGATGAACAAAAAGACATTTGTTGTGTTACAGGTCCCTTTAAAGATTTGATATTTAATCTATATGATTTCCAGTACATATTCATATTAATATATATGAGGAATGTAAACATTATTATTTAAGCGTTTAAATGTTATTTAAATGCATCTTTAATTGCAAGGTGTTATAACTCCAACATTTGGGCTAGTTAAGCTGTTCTATAAAGCAACAACAAGATAAATCCAGACAACTTGCATTTGTTCGAGTATATTTTAACAGTTTATTAAATCCAAGTAAAATAACAACACAATGAACTAAACAGCCATGAAAACTATCGAGTTTGCCTCTGGAACAAGAACAAAAGAAATTATTTAATTAGACAATACCACCAGGAAAATTAATGAAATAACAAAACAAACACTACAACTGATTTCTATAATAGACAGGTGGAGTGAGTTCCTATAAAACTGTGCTTTCAAGTATAAAAAAAGGAACAGAGTTACAACTCTATGGTTGTACAATGGGAATATGTGTACCATCTACGCACCCAAAGGATTATGTTTTAGTTTAAGTGGAACGATCTTGATTCCACTAGTTAGCTTGCTGTTCTGTTATTAAAACCTCACAAGTTTTATGTGATTATGACTACATTCACTCAGAAAGGAATCTGTTTATTTTAGATAGTAGTATAAGCTAAATAAACAAATCAGTGAGGAATGTGTTCCTTGTAGAAGGATGTGATTATGTTTCTCACATAAGCTCCCTCAGCAGTGTTGAAAGAATATAACCGGTCTGGTGCATTTTCAGGTTGTGCCAGTCTATCACGTGCCATTTGCTGTGCAACAACATCATCCTCTACATTCATGCCCTGCAACTCACAAATGTTGTGAAGTACAAAACAGGCATAAATAATGCTGGGGATAACATTCAATCCCATGTCATTTCTTTTGTTTAAGATTTGCCATCTTGCTTTAAGACGGCCATAGGCACACTCTATTGGGTTTCTAGCACTCCTAAGCATGTTATTAAAGATAACCTCTTCATTTGTGCGAGTATTGGGGAATTCCTTCATGCAGTATGGAAGTAGGGGGTAAGCAGGATCCCCCAACAATGTAACAGGTATGTTTTCATAGCCTGGTAAAATTTCTTTATAACACATAGGAAGTCTTCCCTCTCTTAAAAGTCTGTTTATTCTCGAATTACCAAAGACTCTTCCATCATGCACACTCCCTGGCCATTTCACGTCGACGTCTAAAAATAGCCCTTTCCAGTCACAAACTCCTTGAACATTCAAGGTGTATTTCAGTTTATAACTAAAATAGTCATGAGGATTCTCGCTTGGTTGTGCAATGGGAATATGTGTACCATCTACGCATCCAAAGGCCTGTGGAAAACCATATTTATTTTCCATGCCATCAATAAGTTCCTTCATTTCTTGAACGGTATTGGGCAATTTTATGTATCTTGGACCTAAAACATCAGTAATAATGTTGCATACTTTTCGAACAACTACGGAGACTGTGCAATGCGCAACTCCAAATGCATTTGCTGTCATCGTGAGAGAGCCTTGATCCTTCAAAAAGTATAGGGTAATGGCAAGTTGCTTTTCCACTGACAACACATCAAGTCCTCTTGGACTCCTACCAGGTTGAAGAAAGGGTCGCAATTCGTCTGCTACGGACATAAAAACCGCACGATTCATCCTTAAGTTCTTCTTCCACTCCCTTTCTGGCAAAATTCCATTGAACAAGTTGAGCCACCACTGTTCTGTCCTCCCCGAACTTCTCCACATTCTACCTCGACGGTTAATTCTTCTTCGGATGCGTAGAAGTCGTGCAACACTAGCATTGTATTGTTGCGTTGCCTGAGCAGTTAACTGCCTTTGGCGGAAGCTTTGTATCATCAAAAGTGACAGTAAAAAGCCGCAGCATTGAAATGCTGCAGCGAGAGCAGATAATAAACAGAAAAGAACACTGACCGCCAAAATGCGTCGTTCGTCCGCCATTATCTTTGTTTACATGCCTAGCGACCACGCAACAATGTCTGGTAACGTCACCCCAGGACCCCGGGGTTACAAGTTTGCATGTAAACGCGGGCCATTTTTCGACCACGGCTAGGCGGGCTACCTCACCTACCTGGGGTCCCCCACCTCCATGTAAACAGGCCCTTAGTTGCATTTACCTCTTCGTCGAATTCTCATGCTTAACACAGGATTTTTGCTTATTGTGAAAATCATTCTAGAATCTACGCAAAAAGTAGGTTCTGGAGGTAATTTTGAGAGTGGAAATCAAGCTCACGGCAGACGGGAATAACAAACTCACGAGGCTGCATGGTATATTTATATTTAATTAGGTAAACACAACAGAAAGACGCTTACTTAATTTTGACACGAAAAAATTACTATTGTCATAAAAAGCTATCCAGTTAAGCTCGCACATTACAAAACATGATGAATTCATAAAGGCCACCTTTTCCAGCGAAATATTTTTTAAACAAACAACATATTTGCTATTAGAGGCAAAAACCCCTTCCTATTCCATTACGTGCGTGAAGACAAGAAACTCAATCGTGTCAAATTACCATACGTAATTGCAACAAAACAAGCTGCCAACATACTCCGTGTCAAAACGCAACTAAATAAATTTCCCACCAGTGTTCAGCATCAAACCCATTTCTGGAAAACCCTTTACTTGAATTATCAAGCAAAAAATGGGCAACAAGCTTTCTTTCAAATAATTTTTGACTAACAAGAATTAGTGAAATTTCCAATGTTACCGGAAGGCTGTGCAGAATTAAGTACAAATAAATATAAATAAGCCAGACAACAGAGATCACAGATCCAAGTTGTTCAATTCGTTCTCTGTCTTTGTTAAACCCATAAGTTACTAGAGAATTTTCCATTTGATTTCAGTGTTGTACAAAACACCACACTTGTACAATACTAGAACTACAGCTCACTTTGATTACTGAATGAAGGGGTAGTTTCTAAAGAAACTGTGGTGCTGCGTCGGTGGGGAAGTAGTATACAAAAATTTGGTTTTATCAACGGAGTTGATAATGTGAATTGGCCACCTTACAGAGATTCCAAAAGCTGACGTTTCGAGCGTTAGCCCTTCGTCAGAGCGAATCGAGGGATTATGGGTTACGTGTAGTTTTTATAGTAGAGTAGGAGCTACGCTATTGGTGGTAACGTGGCAACATGAAAAATAGGAATATATTAGTTAAATGAAAAGCGTTCGTTAATACCGTGAGGATTAAGGGTGCCGATTTGAAAGATGAATTTTTGTTCCAGATTCTTGCGGCTTTCCGTCGTACCAAGATGTAGGGAAAGGCCGCAGATAGCCATGTGTTTTTTTGGAGTGGTTAGGCAGATTAAAATGGCGAGCGACTGGCTTGGATGCATCCTTGTCATTCTTCTCAACATCGCGAAGGTGTTCGCGGAATCGGTCACCTAGTCGTCTACCTGTCTCACCAATGTATAATTTATTGCATAACGTACAGGTTATGCAATAAATGACATTTGCGGAGGTACATGTGAAACGATCGGTGATCTTAACAGATCGCTTAGGTCCCGATATCTTGCTAGTGTTAACAATGAAAAGACAAGTTTTGCATCGTGAGCGCGCGCATTTGAAAGTGCCGGGTTGCTCGTTAGTTTTGAGCGCGCTTCTAACTAAAAAGTTGCCTACGTTTTTGTCGCGTTTGAATGAAATAAGTGGAGGTTGCGAAAAGATTGGAAAGTGAGGGTGAATGGAATTCTGTCATTCTTATCTTTTTGTGA
>NC_090885.1:13678590-13683590 GCF_036669925.1 Montipora capricornis | reverse complement strand
CATGAATTGTCAAGTGTACATCATTAAAAAGCCTGTAATTTTGGTTAATGATCCGCGTTATATCTGTCCGGTACATATAACGAGCTGTACTCGCGTCCAATGTTTGGTAAAATATTTTTGACATCTTGGTTTCGGATTTGTTGGAATAATTTGTTTATCATAAAGTTCAATCTTCCTTGCAAATTTGTTGGAGATGGACAAATGAAGAGATAACCTTAGATATGACCCTTGGAATAAAAAAGCATCACACGTGTTGGCAGGGGATCAGGAGCCAAAACTGCCGTAATTAACGAAATTAACACAGTTCCGAGTAAAATCTTTAAACTTTTCATAGTCTCGTCAAATTTGAATAGTGAATAGGGATTTTTTTTTATACTGAATTGGATGATGCTATTGCCGTCATGATAGCTTAACCTAGCGCCTGAGAAAGCCGCTGATAAAGTTGTAAACATTGCCGGTAACGTCATTTCGATAGCTTTTAAGGAAATCGCGATTCATGCTGTATCGTAAACAAACTAGATTCACATGAGCGCAGAGCCCTTGAAAATTTGTGTGGCTAATATGCTTTGAACGCGAGATATGGGCTCCGGAAGCCACTGATGTTGTAACATAAATAATTGTTTTTAATCACTTTTGCATCATTGAAGTACAACGTTTGACGATTGTTTCTGATTCTCCTAAATAAATACATTTCACTCGACTCTGAAATTTACTAAGTTAGTAAAATTGTGAACTTTAAAGTTCTTGGGGTGTTCACTGCATTGTAGGTGATCTGTGGCACTCCATACAAAAAAAACAGCAATCGGCGTGAACCATTGATCGGTGAATCGATCTATTTAGCGTGTATTAAGCTAAAGAGATGGTGAAGAGAACAAACGAAACCTAAATTGAATTACAGTGAAAAATTACCTCAAAGGTCATTTTGTTTGCTGTGAACTTGCCATTGCAAAACAGGGTGTCAAATAATAGTTTAGTACTTCAAAATGTATTTTTATTTTAATTACACTAAAAATTATGTCGGAAGCCATTTTGTTTCCTGTGAAGCCATCATTGCATTTTATTGACAATTTTGTACTCCAATACTGTATTTAGTATTGTGCAGTAGGAAAATTAAACATCAGCAACTTGAGAATGGGTGTGACAAGTGAACAGCTCAACACCCTAGTTTCCAGCACCTCCTATTCTACCTAGTGGCTTATTTACCACATTTAGGTATTGCGTACCTATTTTTAATAATTACGAATACTCCATTGATCTACCGGTAATCGTTGTCTGACCAACAGGAAATGCAGGCCCCACAGGAAATGCAGATTTCCTGGAATCAATTACCAAGCCTGTCATGATTCAGCCCCAGACCTTCACAGATAACATGTTCGACCCAACCTCCAGAGAGGTGATGAATAGCATTGCCACTGTGCACCTGACTGGGGAAGGCCTACAGCAAAAACTGCGGCAAAAGGCAAACATGCTTCAACAATCAGTTTTTAAACAGATTGATGATCAGGTTGGTCGTTAACTCCGGTTTCAATAACTCGTGCTCAGCGAAACAAAAAAAAAAAGGCAACTGCACAAGTCCTGAAAGTTGTGACATGTCGCCTTTAATAGTAGCCATTTCATACTGAGAATTTCTGTCTCAATTGTCTTTTCAGCATCGTCTGATTCGAGAGTAACGCTATTGATAAAGCTACCTCATATCGAGGTATTCAAATGGGATGCATTGATTTTGATAACGATATATCGTTTTCGTTCAGGGCGACTTGTTTTACTCTTCGCCACAACAGATTCATCGAATCCCTGCAGTTGGCGTCACAAAATTGTCCAATTTTGTTCAACTTTGTGTGATTGTAATCCGAATTTCGTAAAGTGAAACTTGTACGTTTTAGCTAGAAATGCAAGATTGAAAAAGCTAAAGCATTTGCGCTTTCGACTGGTTGAATTGAAAAAAAGCAAGGTTTTTTTAAGAAAAGAGCACGGTAGAATTGACCTCTTTGGCTTGTACGTTTTGTTTTCCTATTTCATAATAGGCAATGTTCTCAAAGGAATTCTCCTTTTGTCTTTTCATGTTATTCGTACATATGCACGTGCATAAGACGCCATTTGAGAGAAACTGTTCTCTGGAATAACATCGCGTGGTCTGAGTTGGAAAACAACACTTACAAGCTAAAGAGGTCAATTTACATCTTACGGTGTATACTGAACTGAAGCTTTCGTAACGTACTTGAAATGAATAAACAACTAACGCGAGCAAATTGGTAAGATTCTCACTGGAAGCTGAGTTACTTTATAATAACAATATTTTTATTTTTTCCTGCACCCTTCTGTAAAAGCCAATTTATAAACCATTATAAATTAAAGTTAATGTGACAACCATGACCTCTGCGAGGGAAATGCATTTGAGCCCAGGCTTTCTCTGTTACAGAGCAACCTTGTTTCACGTGAACGTCACACCATGCACCTCATCCAATCCCATTCTAGGCGCTTGTTATCATGGATTGGGAACAGTAACGTCCTATTTCTCTTTATTTAGGGAAACAATATGAGTTACAAAGACCTTTTGGCAGGACTCACTTACGAAGGGGAAAGTCTCCAGTCCTGGAACAATTTTACTGTAATGAACTACACTCATTTGCAGTTCTGTGATGAAAATGGGAACACACATAGTCAGCGCAGTAGTGGAATTTGTCTTCAGACGAATAAAAGACTCCTCTTCTTGTCTGCACAGTACACTAATGGTAAGGCCGCTTGACTTATTGACCATTGCCTCTATTCTTCACATAACCCTAATAGTATAAACAAATAAATAAAAACTTACGCAATTTAGCGAAACGTGAATTCATCTTCAGATTAAGGAAAATACTATTGTTTCTTCCCTACTTAAAACTGGGGTGCTACTGAATCAACTTCACGATTATCGAGAAGAACTCGGAGCGAAGACTAAGGCGATCAGTGTGACAAACGGCAGCAAATTTGAAAGTTTTCAACGATCAGTTATCAGCAACTCACGATCGCAATTCGCTTTTGTTGCAAACGTTTTTGGTGCCTCGTGTCCTCAAAAAATAGTCCATGGTCATTTTAAGATTAATAAGGAAAGCCTCGTGTTCATCATCATGTTATTTCCAATTTTGTTTCATCATCATGTTATTTCCAATTTGTTTCTCGAAAACCTTCTGTAGGCACAGCGGAGAGAAATGCTGACGAAAGCAACATAGTCAGAATTAATCTACCATTCAAAGATAAGGTTTCAGATAATTCTGTTCGGAGGCAGTTGCGTGATCTCAGTAATAATATTGGCCAAGCTTTACAGCCAGTTTTTGTAAGCAAGAAATAAGAACAAGACCTAAAACCTAAGGAAGCCAAGCCGTCAATTGTTAATCAGCGATGCGTTGTTTATCATTTTGTATGTGATCTGTGGATTTTCTCGAAACTTTCCTTCTTTTGGCTTTCCTTCGGTTCTCTTTCTGAGAACGCTTTTTGGTTTTTGCATTCACATAGGGGGCATCCTGGAACATATTTGATGTCTTCTCGAACTTTTCCGTTAGGCTTCAGTTCTACTATTTCTATCACCCTTTCTTTAACTTTTATAACTTTGCCAATAAAGTTTTCAACAAATGTTTTTGGGTGATTGTGCCCTGGAAGCAGTTTCCCTGCTTTGGAGAAATTAGTAGGAAGATGTTTTTTTGCCTCTTCCTCCTGCTTCTGGATGGACGTCTTGAACCATTTTCGAGTTGTTTTGCAATATAGGTAGGTCAGAGCGTGTAAATACTTGATCTTCACTGAAATATTGGCCTGCAACAGCGGGATTGTTAGGGTCCATAACAACATCAATTGTCTTCTCAAGCCTCTCAAGCCCACATTCTGCATCATGCCTTCCCTGGTCATGAAACCGTTTAACAAACTCACGTGCGTTCTTAAAGAATGGGTACATTGACTCATAAAACAAAGGTAAAATGTTGTTCATAAATCTGGCACGTTTTGTTGTCGCATTTGGGATCCACCCTAGTTTTTTCTTCTCCCACGGAGTTTTTTCATCTGGTTCAAAGCGGTTGAAAGTGACTGAGCCAACACGAAAAACACGGCGGCTATCAATTGATGTGTGTACTGTTGCCTTTGTGTTAGTGGTGGTTTTTCTTGGCTGTAACGATTCCTCTCTCTTGCGAAAAAATCGCTTTCTCTGTTTATATTATAAAAACAAAAGAAAACTATGAGAAGCTTAAGAGTATGCTCAAAAGCCGGGTTAAAAGCAGCTAAAGAAAGCATGGAAATCTATCCCCGTAGAAACGGCCAGAAATTGTTTAGCAATTTTTACCAAATTCCTTTAAATCGTGTTCATCGAGATCTTGAAAGTGTTCATTTTTTGTCACTCCAGCTGCTATGAATTTAGCCTTGAGTAAAAGCAGATCACTCAGGCGTAGAAACTCGGAAATCTCTCTGAATATTCATCACCTTCGCAACTTGAACCGTGACGCGAGTGGTCCGCCATTTTTCTTTTGGGGAGAATGGTGTCTAGTGACCACAGGAAACCCATAGATCCCTCTATAAATGAAAGATGGTGACTCGCAACGCTAAATCGACTGAACTTGAAAAAGAGGAAAGGCGGCTTGAAAATCAATCATTTTGAGAAAAGAGAAGTGAATTACGCAATCTAACGTCTGTGGGAGAATCTTTTAAAAAATCATTGCAAACTTGTGATGTGAAGAACAACCTTGACAAACTCGAAGGCTTGCTAAAAATGTCAAATAATACAAAGTTGTCAAAAGTTTTGCAAGGACTTGTGTATATACTGAGGCAACTTCTGGCTTCAAGTTTTGACGGAGAGAACTGCATTGGTTTTCTGCCTTTTGATGATGCATATGATTTGTTTTGCGGTTTCATGGACGCGAAACCAGACAAGGCGTATTTTCGTGATCACGTCCTTGACAAAGATCATGGCCTATGTGTTTAATGATAGCAACTTTTTGTAAAAAAAACCATGTAATTCTGCAGAATGAAACGACGGATAT
>NC_090885.1:13648590-13651090 GCF_036669925.1 Montipora capricornis | reverse complement strand
TAGTTAACAATTAAATAGTGGAAGAATTTTTACCACGCCGCGTCGCGGCTCGAATAATGTTCTGCCACTATTCATCGAGATTGAAAAGTATATACCGGCGAAGTGATCTCAACATTTGCAGAAGACGACCATTCAAAGTCGATTTAATTGACATCTCAGTCCATGGGTGGAAAACGTGCAAGCGATACAAAACATGCGCGGAAGTGTTTACAGAAGCTTTGAACATGGCAAACCTTCGTTAACGTGATTCCTCGGTATTGCACTGCGCATACTGTATTGCGCATATATTTATCAATTGGTCAAATTTGCAACACTGTAAATACAACGTAAGCATTCTCGTCACCAGAGCCGCGGATCGACCCAAGGCTCTGGGAAACTCTATGTTGGAGAACATGCCCCGTAGGGTTATTATAGCCAAAAATTGGCTATTTGAGCCTTTCGGCGCCTGCTCACTCCTCGTGCTAACATGTATGCACCAATTAGAGACGCTCTTCACGAAAACCAACGAGAAGACATTTTGTCTCAGGGTTCCCCCGAGGTCTTCTCTCCCTCAGTCAAGAGAAGAGCTCTGGGGTCGAGATTGAGACGTAAGTCGATGAAACACGCTGAAACAGTTCTCCAAACATGTGAAAGAAGTTGTGAATGACCCATAACTCTTTGCGAATAAACGTACGCATTCCGAGAACATTCCGAAAACTAGTGTCTGCGAAACCGAGATGCAAAATCTTTTCTGTGACGTAACTGCTTTTGTTTTTGTTTTTGGCCAATCTCGTTGCATGAGAGAACAGAGAGTCGGGTGATCTCCGCGCAATTCGTGTTATCCATGTCACTAGCAAACCTTTGAAACGAACAGCTATGAGTGAAACGCCAAATAATTAAGATTCCCAGCGGAAGCGATTGACGGACAAAATGTTTGGTTGCAAAGGACAAGATAAATGTATTTGGTAAGAGTGTTTTGGACATCTTCTCTTGGATACTTCGAGCCGATTTATGTGGCTAACTGCCGCACGAAATGCTATTATCGACCGCTACGATTCAAGAAAGCCGTACGTAAAGTGGACGAGCTTGAGGACTAAATTAAAAGACAGTTTGACGGTGATTACTCTTCGGCTTAAGATCAAAGCAGCGCACTGGAGGCGAAGGAATGTCTGAGTTTTGGTGACACTTGCTCGAATGTTTCACCGTAGTAAAAGTATCCAGGAAAGCAAGCAGGAAAATCGGCCCGAGCGCCGTTTAGTAAACAGAGCTTGCTTTTTGATATGGTCGCCCATCGAAAGGTTAGAATCTAATAACACACCCAGATTACTAATTAACGGGAGATTGTGGAGAGAGTGTTGATCTTTCACTTTGCGGCCTCGCCCCAGCACAGTCACAAATGGATTTATTTTTAGATACACTTTACGCACGAAACAAACAAAGAGCCGCCAATTTTAGCCAATCAGAAGAAGCCATGTCACGCGTGACTGCTTCTGCCATGTCTTTTCAGGAACATGACAGTCAACTGATTTTCGCGGGAACGGTAGACTCATTTGTGACTGTGCTGTGGAGCACCCCCATGCCATAACAACACTCTTATCTAATTCATTATTGCTACACCTACATGTAACCCAAAAGCATTACAAGAAAAAGCGATCTTTTAGGGTCAGATCGCATAAAAAAAGAAAAATGCCCGTCTCAAGTATTACTGGGCCCTATTAGGAAAAAGGCTAGGAACAAATTGGAAAGCTTAATTTACGCCTCTGGTGACAAGCAATCTGATTGTAGATGACTTTAAACTAAACACAGGCTAGGTATCATTGAGTTTTGGGCAAACAAATTGACAGCAAATTCAAACCCTCCCGTAAACATGATGCTTGATCTGTCTTATCTCTCTCTCTCTCTCTCTCTCTCTCTCTCTCTCTCTCTCTCTCTCTCTCTCTCTCTCTCTCTCTCTCTTTCCTGTCAGCTGCAGACACCCTGCAACAACCTCTTTCCCAGAGCTTTTATTCTACTCATGGCGGAGTAAAGCCTTGGGAGTGAGGTTGACCCTGCAAAATAATCTAAAAAAGTTCGTTTGTATGAAAGAAATTATCATGGTTTTATATATATATATCTCAAGCAAAGGTCTACCGTTTATCGTGATAAAATTACCGTAAGCGCAGATCTATGTCTCTCTATTGATGGCGGAAATTTGTATATGAATGAAACAAATCGCGTTCTAGGGCTGAGGCCAGAACAGAAACTATTAAATTAAAGAAAACATCGAGCAAGCGTGTACAACTTTCAGAACTTACAGCGCAACCCACGAAAACGAGGCTACTGTGATATTTGTTAGTTCTCTTGAAATCTGAATTATTCTAGTAAAGCAACAAAAACAGGCTTTTGAATTAAGCGGACGTATTGCGAAACGGTGCGACCAGGCGAAGAATTGGTCAACTTTAAGCGCTCACCATCTAAGAGATTTTAAAACATGTTTTGCAAAATTAGTTTTGTTTAAGTGTTGAAATGCCATATGTTTTTA
>NC_090885.1:13616090-13643590 GCF_036669925.1 Montipora capricornis | reverse complement strand
CTTTTTGGGCACGGCATGAACGAGGCAACTTGAGAAGCACGAGACTGGCTGGCCTTCATCAAATGGCTGAAGCGTGGCCGGAGTAAAAATGTTGTGAGAAGAAGATTTCTAGTTAGATACTAAGGAGTAGCCTTGTTGTGTCCTGGTAGCGTAGACTGTTGATTTCTGAACAAATTTATGTCATAAAAAATTCGCGACAAAGTAGTGCTTTTTTTCGCTGTTATTCTCGTAGCAAAAACGTAACTGGCCTTTCGTCAATTGTTCTTATCAAAGAAACGGTATAATGTAAATAAGAGAATACTGAGATTTCTCTTTGCAGATTGCTAAAGTTGAACTCTATATATCTATACAATAAGCACATTGAAAATTTCTTTATATTACTGTATAAATGTCTGTTTTTGAATGATTTTCCTGCTGCTGCATATGAAAAATAACCGCTTCTTCCCATGATCTTCGCGGAAATTACATTTTGTCCCTCAATAAACCTAGAACAACCAGTTATGGTGCTATTTCTTTTTCCTTTTTTATCAGCTAAGTTGTGGAATGTGCTACCTCTGATTTTATCCGTACCACTGAGTTGACAGGTTTTAAAGTGAGAATCCAGAGCCGCATTTTGTATAGCCGTTTCTCTCTTCAATTATTATTATTTTTAAATATTTTATATTTGCAGTGTATTTTAGCTGTAAATGCAATGTCTCGAAGAAAGTAGCTCTTGTACTTACTCTGAAATTCGTCGAGATGAAAGAAAGTTTATGCATGTGTGTATGTTACCTCGGCGCGTGCGTACACTTTGTATTCCGCGACTACAGCGCTTACCACATGAGAGATGTGGTTATGAATATTTAAGCCAAGTGATTTAAGCTATCAATGACGAGTCGCATGCAG
This sequence comes from Montipora capricornis, assembly GCF_036669925.1. Lineage (NCBI taxonomy): Eukaryota > Metazoa > Cnidaria > Anthozoa > Scleractinia > Acroporidae > Montipora > Montipora capricornis. The sequence continues at coordinate 13,642,705 of NC_090885.1, read as the reverse complement.
TTATTCAAAAACAGGCGTGCTATTTTTATTATTGTATTGGCACGTGCTCTGTCCTCATCGAATCTGACCCGTGAAAACACGTATCATTTTAAAGTCGCTTGACGATGCCTGCAAACAAATCACTTTCAGGAATGTTAAGCGAGACAACGGCTGTCGTGAAAACACGGCCTTTGGGTGTTGCTTTTGCATAATAAAGCGCCTTCACAACTAAATGATATAGAAATACTTGGAACAAAACGTTTTATTCCCAAAGGATTTGAATTGGGTACAGCCGAATCGGTCTATGAGCTCTGAAATTGAGAGAAGAGCGATATTTTTGTCAAACAATTTCCATGCTTATCAATGATTACAATAATACCACGTTATTCTTCAAACAGGTTCTCAGTTGTTGGTTCCCAGGTTCCAAGATGTTGCGCCCGGACGGGTAAACGATGACCCCCAACGCTTACGGTAAAAATTGAAAGTCAATCGATGCAAAACCTTTCCCAGGCTTATTCAAAAGAGACTGTTCTCAAATGCGTTTTCTCGTCGGTTTTAAAAAGATGAATGTTAATATTTTCCAAACGAGTACAAATAGACTAAAGTCACGTTCCTTATAGCCACAGTTTGGTGACTTCACTGAATTAACCATGGTATACAAGTCAAAAGAATGAAAGGAAACGGTCATTAATGTGTTCGATGATGAATTAATTTCCTTGACAAAAAATATAGCTCGTCTTTCACGAATAGGGCTGACAATATGCACACAAGTACGTGGCTTAGCACTGTTCAATTAAACGACAGCGAAATACTAAAACACCTGCGGCGCTCCAAACAGACTTAGTGAAGAAAGAAAAATGCAGCCTTTTTCAATCTCTCTGTTTACAAAATAATTCTGACAAATAGTCATTCCCACTTCATTAGCTGTGAAAATAGGCTAGCTTTTAAAGTTCATTTTCGTGAAAACTTAATTTAATTAATGCAGACACATTTATAAAACTCATTGACTGCAGGTAATCCTTTGTAACAATGGAGATAGTTTAACCATGTAATTCCACCGGAAATCGACTTTGAAAACAAAAGAAAAAGGAATAGAAAGGTCTTAACAATCCGCTAATAGACGTCATCAAAATTACAACGATCAATGAACTCTTGCGCAACAAATTTTCAATTTTCGAATTACAACGCTCTCCAAACTGGCTGTTGTAAGGTATTTATGGTCAAGGAACAGGTCCTACTGGTAACTCGTGCTCTCAATTAAACAACACGTGCATCAAAATAAATACATTACATCACGGAGTCGGCCTTGGGAAAATGAGTCGAAACTCGAGGATTACGAAGGCAAGGGTGGATAACTTGAATCGGCGTTTTGGTTCAATTTCTTATTTTGAACAACTGTTACAGAAATAGAATTGGAGGGATTGGCGTATTTACGTTCCACGACAAGGCCTCGTTGACGTGGTGTGCAAATCGATCGAAGAAGGAAGATATTTGGAACGACTTGGCGGGTTAAATGAAAGATAGACCCCGTTGGTTCGAAGCTCATTGCACTGAATGAAACTTTTGCAAAACGTGATAATTTGTTCTCAGTTGTTTTCTAGACTCAACTGACAAACGAGTTTTCTTTTTATATAGCAATATTTACGACGATCATGCTGACTTCTTCAATTGGTGTTGAAAGAAACCATGGGAAAAGCGAGCAATATGTTGAGAAAAACCATTTGAGGGAACCATCCTGGAAACACTATGCTCGAGGCATGCTTTTTTTATCACCAAAGGAAAAGAAATGTGAAAGTAAAATGTGTCCAACTTTTTCCCCGCAGGAAGCGGACAAATCTCACGAGAGTCAAATTTTCTCAAAACGATGTGTAGCACAGTTTGGCCAAGATGACAGCAACAAAACGGATGTTTTGGTTAGCATAACGGAACATTATGAAAATAGGCATTGTCTAAACAAACATGTACAAAACAGCAAAAATGGTATGCTGAAACGACTGTCAAATTGTTTTACATGGAAGCAGAGGGTGGCGGAATCCAGAATTCGAACCAAGCGAAACATGGTTCCAGGTTTTTATCCACGTTTGTATACGATACACGAGAATTCCTCCGAATCAGTTGCCGCTGACTTGGATACCATTCCTACGTATAAATGTAGGAGTTCAGAAGCAAAGAAAAGAGATATTACTGCTTTTTGTCAAACAAGCGACCCCAAACTCGCTGCTCTTCATAAAGACATCAAAGCTCTGTGGAAGCGCCTCGAAAATGTGGAGAAAGAATTTGCCTGGGCAAGAGGAAGCCTGGACATGTGTAGCTCCGATGTCAATCATTAACTTATCAAAAATCGATGGAATCGTTGGATCGCGGCCATATTATGAACTCAAAATTTCCAAAACGTCTGGTTGACTGGTAAATGTTAAGACCTTACTTTGGAAATTCCATCCTAAGATTTCAGAGCCGAGTCGTTACAGTCATTCCGTTTGGTGCGAACTAACCGGAATTTTCCTTTCCTAATGACAGTCTCGGTTCTAACCGGCAGACTGAAGACTGCAGACTGCCCCCACTGGATGATTTTTAGACGGAGTTAGTGTAAATACGTAGCGGGGGCACGAGTTCCAGATGTCAGTTGAACATGCACAGGTCGTTAAAATAATATGGACTTTAGTTCATAATATTTGTACCTTGATTTTGAAGTTCAATTAATGCCTGCGCTTACGGTTCGGTTTAAAAAATGTGCCGCTAGTAATATGGCCTTTTCTTCTGATTTTTAATTTTTCTCATCTATACGTTACAGCGTTCTTACACATTTAATGACTATGTTGAAGAAAGTAACTTTAGTGTTGTTTATGTCTTCAACATATGCCAAATGTTCTTTTAATTTAAATAGATTCAGTACTTCCAATTTAGGAGGGGCGTGTCTGAAAACGCCCTTCCCTGTCATCTCTCTGGTCCTCGTTCACTTTTGGCGATACAGACACGTCAGTATTCTGCAAAAGTTAGTCAGGGGCTCTATACATTTCCAAGATTATTGACAAAATCTCATGGGCACGAGGCTTTCCTGTGAAATATTTCTCCAACAGCAAATCCTCATTTTATGAAATGTTTTAACTGGTTCCTAAATTTTTCTGTTCCTAAAAGCCAGCCCCTTGATTTGGATAAAAGTTTGTTTGAAGATTAAATGTTCCAAGAATTGAAATAATGTCTCAAACAGTTTACCATAATGAAATTTTTTTTCCCAAGCCATAAACGTCCCCCTTGTCATTGTGGTCGAATTGGTCTGCATTCAGGATACATAGGGTTCCAAGGCCTTTGCCAGTGAAGACCTTCGCGCGGTTTGACAGCTTGGAAACGCAATATTTATGCTCGAGATTACTGTTAACCTTCAGGGGTGTCTTTCGGAAAATCGCTCTTGTTAGAGTTGTTTTTAAGAAAACCAAGGAAACTATATGCCACTGGAAAACTAATAAAATGTAGCATTTAAAAATGCCTTTACTTCAAAAAGCGATGGCAAGTACTCAAACGCGAAACCGCTGAATTAACGGGCGAGGGCATTTCCATATTCTACTTGGGTCGTGAGAAAATCCATAGTAAAGTTAGGCAATATAATTTTTTCGTATGCACGTCACGCACGTGGACGCCATTGGAAAATTATTCAGAATTTGATAGGAGAATTTCCTTTGGGACTTAAAAGAACCCGCACACTTGTCGCAAAGGGTAGGGGATGTAGTTCCCGGTGTTGTGGTCTGTCTTTTGTGGTATATCATGATTGGGAGGGTAAAATGCTCAGAGAGGGCCATAAGTTAGAAAACTGTGACAGGTTATTACGTCTCCCTCTTTAAATAAAGGTAAAACAAACAAAAAAACAAACAAACAAGTTCAGGGTAGCAGGTCAATTTGTTGGGCTCATGTGTTCCCGTGAATGGACTGATGAATGAAAGAAATGACCGGGATAATTTTGACCTGCTCTTAACTGAGTGGCTTCACAGCTCAGTCGGTAGCTACAATACTCGTCAAAAATCTTGAAACACTTGTGGCTGTTTCCCCTTCCCCAATGTTGATTTGGGTATCACAGTGGTCTTAGTGCTTCAAAACACGCGTGGCTCAACATTGGGGAGGGAGAAGGCACATTTCAGTTGGGAAAACAGTGTGAAGTAGAAATCTCAGGAGTTTTCCAGAAACTTCGAGAAAAACGGTGTCTGTTTCAACGATTTGTGACGAGTATTGTAGAGCATTGCACCTGTATCACAAAGGTCATGTATCATGGGTTCGAACTCCATTGACACTGTCTGAATTTTCCGGGTGTCTATAAGAAGCAATTGCTTCAAGTGCTTGTCCAGATAAATGCGAGGACCACTTCTATCTTTGACAGCATCTTTATTTAAACTCGAATTTATAACAGCAAGAAGTCGTTGATATCTTCGAGAAAAATTGAACATCAAGGGAGGCGAACGTAGAGATACTCAGCGTTTCAAGCGTCAATCCTCATCTAAATCGACTGAAGACAAAAGGCCACTCTACACTTGTTTCAGTTGTGGGGGAACTGGAAATTCAAGAAATCACTGCAAACACAGAGACAAGGTATGCCATTTGTGTAATGTTAAAAAAAAAAAAAACACATATCAAAAGTCTGTAGAAAGACTCAGGGGAGTCTGTGCAACCTGATTCTTTTCAAGACCATTCTGACCTTGAAGGAGACATGTATACCATTTTTTAACTGAACAATGTCTCAACTCCAGACATAAAAGTCCCATTAAAGAATGAAGGCCTAAGCCTGCCAACTGATGCAACTTGATAGTGGATGTGCATCCACTTTAGCTCCCAAGTCCTTCTCAGGTATATTAAGGACTGGGTCATCTTTTTGTAGCCAAAGCGTGAGGGGGGTGGTCAATCTTGAAAATGATTCACACAGTTTGGACAAAACTTGGTGACAGGTTACGTCCCCACTTAACAGGTAATTCAAGACTTTTGTTTTACTTGAAATATGTCACGTGATCAAATAACAAACCACTTCCGGTTTAATTTTGAAAGCTTCTGCAGACAGGGAAAAACGTTGCTTTATCAACGTTTTGTTCTGTAGTTGTACTACCCAAGAACCGTACCCAATGTAATGGGAACGTTTTTCAAACCGTGCTGAAAGTTTTTTTAATTAGTATGTATAAAGTTACGTTAGTGACAGTTCTTTGGTCACGTGACTTGGACATGCATTCCAATTACATTGGGTATGGTACTTGGGTAAGTAGTAAGACTATGCAATAAACTGTTGATAAAGTACCGTCCTTCCCTCTCTGCAGACGACTTATAACCTTAACCGGAAGTGGGCTGTTAATTGGTCACGTCATTGGGTGCCATGGCAACAACACTAATAACTAAACTTACTTTTGGCAGTCGATTACCATGACTGAGCTAGAAGCCTTTTGCACGCATGGTTCTCCAGATAGACCACCCCTGGAAGTTTTACACTAATCAACAACTGACCCATTCCTTAATATACCTGAGTTCTCATAGTATGATACATCTTGTCCTCGTATTCCTTTGACGCCTTAAGAAGTAAATTTGACTACAACATACACTGGAGAGAAAATTAACCCTTTGAAAGAAGTAACAGTGGATGTCGAGTTTTAACCCGGAACACCCCCCTTCCCCCCCCCCCCCCAACCCCTTTCACTTACCCCCGGCCGTCACAGTGAAGAAGTGGAGAAAATGTAAACGGAAAAAATTTAAAATACGAAACTCAAGCTGGTAAGCCACCGGCCAGATCGCGAGAACCGAAAGATCCTTCAGATGTCTCAATTGTATGCAGAAAGAAACGAAATTGTAACCTAAAATCTTTCCTCGAACTCATCACCAAATAATCGGTGATACGGCTTGAAGCACATGGCAACTGCTTAACCGTGAACGTCGAAGATAAACCCTTACAATCACTAAAATTCGTCGGTTTCAGCCACAAGGATTACCACAAACAACACTTCAAGTAAAAATACTTTTATTTTGTCATAATTTGTGCTTATAATAGCACTACGATATCTTCAATTATATCAAAGTTATGTGTACTGAGATATAGATATGAACGGTCACACGGTTTGTCTGGGTACCCTGTGGTCCCCTTTTCTCTTTTACAACACGGAGCTGTGGTTTGAAACTTCATTGGACGAACATTACAGCTTGCGTTGTGCTTGCGTTACGTCCCGTTTCCACACAACGCAAGCGAACTCAAGCACAATCGCAAGTATACAAGGAAAAGGAAATGGAAAAAAAAGATCTTTGCGCTTGCGCTTATGCTTCCGTCAGGCTGGCCGTTTTTCAAGGTTAAATAAGCGCTCTTGTGCTTAATGGTTTGGTTTGTGTTTGCGTCGCTTGTGAAAACAGGCTTAAAGGATTTCAAAACCTGTCCGGCATCCTAATTTATCCTCGGGGATTATTGAAGTCCTTTAGCCATTTAAACAAACCGGCGCCCGAAATGAAAGCCAAAACAGGTTGATTTGCATTCGGATAATTTTAATCTTGATAAGATATACATACGAGGTGTTTGAGCGCTGGTTATTGAAATACAGATTATTGCCTTGTTTTCGCGATACGACAAACAGAAGACATTTTTGAAGAATACACGCGGGAAAAAAAACAAGAAAGGAGACTCTCCAGTGCAACATCTCCAAATCTTAACCGATGTGAAACGTCTGGACTTCATGACAAAATTCAATTGATCTTTCCCCTCAAAGAAGGTAGTGCAACACGAGGTTTGTTGTGTTCTCTTATTATTTCAATAGAGAAAGAGTCGATATCTTCGTTAACTCTTAAAGCTTGAATGTCAAGAGAAGACCTGTAGTGTAACCAGAATTGTCTGAAGCCTCTCGGCATAATCTGCTGTGCTCGAGGTGTACTTGAAGACGTAAAATTATCTTCGCAAAATATCTTGTCATTTCCACTCTGTTCCTGTCCTTGACGTCGTGGAATCCTTGGCAAAAAACTGTCTACCTTCTTTCTTACATAGCGGAGCTCTTTGAGAATACTGCCTTCCAATTTTCCAGGAACAATACTCTTTAAGTTTTCATCTTGCGCCAGTCGTCCGCACCTTCTGTTGTCTTGGATATCGATAGTCTCCAGCTTGGACGTTAGAAAAACGCGTGTCGCGAAAAAATATTGATAACTATGAGTTCAGTTGCCAAAGGTGACGATGTCCAACAGAACAATACCTCCGAAAAAAGCCTTAATGCCTTATGAAATGTTGTAACTTTAAATTAGGTTATAATTATTCGAGACCAAAACTGAAGTCAGAGACAATAGGACATTGACCCTTGGCTTTTTCAATTCATTGTTACAACAACATCTTATCAATGGGGCGCCTTATTCCCTCGAGTTTCTAATATTTGGCGCGCCAGAGACTTCCGGAAGTCCACCTGAGAGGATAGGTTAAGTTATATATGAAACACTAGGCTCTTTTGCTCAATCATACTTTGACTGGGACCTTATAATCTGATTAGAACGTTCTAAAATATAATTTGAAAGTTATCAAGTAGCTAAAAAGTTCAGTTTGAATTGAAGAGCATTCTTTGGTTGATATTTTTTACCGTTACTTTGGAACAAACAGGTGATTTTCATGTTACGTCATCGCCGCCATGTTGTTGGACGAATTTTGTTCGTCCACCAGCAATTCAAATCGTCTATTGGCTTAGGCAACTACAATAGCCCTTCAGTTTGATTGTTTGTTTATTATTTCTTGGCAAGCTAATAACGCTGTTGCCATTTATACCCAACTTTACAAAATTGTGACCAAATTTGCCAAATTGGCGGCCTTTATAATAACCGCTTCCGTGATTGTGTGGCGAAACCACGGGCTTTGTTATTCGTTTCCGCTTTATCGCTTAGGCTCTCCTCAACTGTCCCGCCAACCACCCAGGCTATCACTGAATCCTCCATCGAGTGAAAGCGACAGCCTACAATGGGTACACTTCTTTCACCCTCCTTCTCTCCGGTCTCGTGCATTTTAGAGGCTTTTAAAATGGTGCATTGTTTACGGATCAATAGAAGAGCTGAGCAGTTTAATCCTGAGACCGTCAGGCGTGACTAAAGGTCAACAGTGGTATTGGTAATCGTCACGTATACATGTATCACACTTGAATTACTTGGTAACTCAGGGAAGTTAAGGCACACCAAAGTATAAACAAGAGCAGAACGATAACGCTAGCTCACGGAAGAAGGTCAAAGCTTTAATAGATAAAGAAAGATTAAGAGGTCTCTGCGCCTGCAATCAATTAACTGAAATGGTCTGACTTTATCCTGAAACCTAATCAGTTCAAGCAACTTAATTACCCTTCACAACGCACGGGGCATCAATGAAATGAAGTTGTCTGACAAGCTGAATAGAAAATATGCCTTACAAGGAATGTGTTCAACGTTCAACGTTTCCGAAATTGGTTGAAGATCGTCATCTCTTGGGGAAAACCAAAGATTGGTCCCCGAAGTTGTCCGAAGCAAATGGAAGGGAAAGGATCCGTTTTCAAAGTTATTCGGATCGGTCATCAGGTGGTATTCAATATTGGCACAAATACAAACACAAGAAGATAAATTACGCGAAGAGGAAATCGAAAGAACCCCGCGGGAGCGAAAACGACTCTCTAAAACTTATACAGCGTTCAAAATGTTCCAACTGTGGTGGACTTCTATCCACATCTGGTCGAGTCAACGAACGCTCGTACTTTGTCGCCAGTCATTCATGTGCTTTTGGAAAAGAATATTGTGATGTTATTGGTCCGTGCGCCGACTGCTGTCTCGAAGAGCAAAGGAACGCAATCGTCGAGAAGCAGAGCTTGGAGTTCCCTGGTCTCGAGGTCACGCCGCGGAAACTTGTTGCCCCAGCTTTAGTTCGACAAATAATATCTAACAGTCGTCAAGAAAACACGTTTGAACGCGACGACATACAGCAAGCTAGAAGTGTACTGGAACTGCCTTCGATTTCTCTTGATACCCTTAGGTATATGCGAAGAGAAGCCGGCAGTAGAAAACAAAAACGAAACGCATACAGTGACGATAAGAGAACCACACATAAAAAATACATTGAAATTCGTCTTCCAAAAATTTGACACGTCGAGTTAACGGTAAAGATCAATGTATGACTGAGAAAAGATTTAAAATATTGATCTACTGCTTATAACTTTATCGTATTTATAGAAAAGGAAGAAAGGGGGATGGTAACAAACGCGTTTGTTGCACTTGGGAAAAGTTAGCAAAAAAACCTTCAGTCAAACGAAATTCACATTGAGAACTAAAGGAGACCAGAAATGAGTGTACACATTTGTCTTGAAATTATGAGCGACAATAAAATTGACTTCCTTCTATATCGAAAGCGAGAAGGGGCTAAAAATCTCCGCTTTTTTTCGAATTGATCCTGTTTAAAATCGATAGAGTTTTACTGACTTTAACATTGTTTAGCTCGATTTTCCAAAATCCTACTGCCCTCCAACAGCACTACAACATCTGTGATGTTGTTGCCGATTGGTGATTTTTTTTTTCCAATTGGAAGACGTGGACATGTTCGGACTTGATATTTTATTGTCATTATTTAGTATAAACGACGAGTACTAAATCAATTAAAGCTTTTAGAACGTTGACGATTATTAAGTAATAATATCTCGTTTTCCTATCACCAGTTGAAGAGCTGCAGTAGTGAACAACAAACAAACCTTTTTTTTTTAATTTTCCTGAAATGACAAAATTACCATAAGTACAAAAGAGTTCATTAATCCTTTAACACCCAATGGCCACTTATAGATTTTACTCTGTCTGAACGCCAAACGATTTTACTTGTTAATGGGGCCCCTTGGGGCTTAAAGGTTAAGCTAAACCTGCCTATAATTGATTATAATTGACACAGACTGAAACACAATATCTGTAATATTTTGACAAAATTGCATATTATTTTAACCGCTTTGGGAGCCTCGTTTCTTCACTATGTTTGCCACTTATCTCTATAAAACAGAGAGGAAATATTTTCTTTTTTAATTTTCAAAATTATTCCAAAAAATCCACCAAATCATCGAAGCCTTGGCTGCCAAAATTTCGCCTTAAAAAGATTTCAAGTTAAGTTTCCCTTTTAAACTTTTTGACTGTGCTTTTATTGTCAGCACTATTGAATAACAGCTGAACAATATATAGAAATTGAATTTTCTCGGCAGGCGACAAAATACAATTGTGCAAGGTTTATGAGCGATCAGTTACTGACAGGAAATGTGGCGTATACACAATATAATGATCTGTTGCAAATGAGGACGTATTGTTAACTAATATAGCGTGACTGTTGATATTTTTAATCATTAGCCAAGCAAGGCAGTATCATTCGCTTCAACCAACTCATCGTTTACTTTGTTAAAAGGAACCGCAATGGCATCCGAACCTCCAAAAGTGGTTGGCCTTAATTTTTGTGGTCTTTTTTACACTACTACGCGGTACACCATGACACATTTCCCAGATTCTAAAATTTCTGATCTTTTTAAATTAGAAATAAAAGCTCCTAGGGATCCAAAGGGTAACTATTTTATCGACAGAGACGGTGGTTTGTTTAAGTACGTTCTTAACTTTTTGCGGACCAAAAAGTTGGTCTTACCCGAAGAATTTCAAGAGTTTGAACAGCTGGAAATCGAAGCCTCCTTCTACAACATCAAACCTTTAGAAGAGGCAATTCAGAATGCTAGGAAAGTTCGTCATTCTTCTAGTGCCGGTCCAGAGATTTTACGCCTCTTCTACAGTTCGAGAACCAAACTTGTGCTAGCTGGTAAATTAGCTATGATTCAGGGGCTCGTGCCAAACATTGGATTGCTAGGAGGATCCGTCACCTATGGGTCTGGTTACTTTTTGAGCACTACTGAGGGGTTGTTAGAAGGTGGTCAAGCTACAATTCAAATTAAACTCGAGCATCTGGATGCGTTTCTGCAACATGTCGTCAATCAAGGGTTCGAGGTCAAGATGTCAAAGTTCTTTTTGGACGGTAACGCAAGCCAAGCATGGGTCTTCGTGAGAAATTAACTCTCGGAAGCAAGCGCAACAGCGCAAGCGGAAACACAAAGTCAGAAAATTAGTAGGGAATTTGGCAGAAGATGGTTGTAGATCAAATTGAGAGACTTCATTTTAAAAGTATATGTCAATGAACTCTTACTTCATATATAAAAGGTCGTAAAAGAGACCAAATAAACGTCAGTAATCAGAGGTTAAGATAATACAAGCCTTTTTAAAGTGTACTGCTATTTTCCATTACTATCAAGTGCGAGGGGATTTAAGCAGTGTTGTTTTCGAAAAGAAAACGCCATATTGAAAGCCAGCAAGACCCTGGGAACGAAGTTGACATTTCCAACATGGCCGCTGCGCGAATCAAGGCCCAGTAGTTCAGTATTTATGTCGCCATGGTTCCACGCATGCCAAAGCTCCCCCATCTTCTTTATTTACCAAGACGACTAACAACCCACAGTTGACACAGTTCCTTAATTCGTTCTGACGAAGGGCTAACGCAAGAAACGTCAGCGCGTAAATCTTTCTTACGGTGCGGGTTAATTAACTTTATAAACACGTTTAATAAGACCATATTTTCGTGTTTCACTCCCCATTAACCCAGCGCAGCGTTTCTTCAGAAACAGAATTTCCAAATATTTAAGGAACTGGTCCTAAAGTACAGGAAGGAGGTAGGCCGGAAAAATCGAATTTGGGAAGACACAGTTGTAGTGGCCCACCCCTTCCAGCTCCAGGTTATGTTAATAGGCAATTTTCGAAAGATTAATATTCAGCTTGATAGCGAGGCAGAGATTACAAAAACAATGGAAACAAGTTGCAATGGGTGTGAAAGATATTAACATATCAGGCCACTTTCCATTGTCTTTGTCCTCTATTAGACATGTAGCCCGCAAGAGGTACGGTCAATCGCCTCATGGGCTAATGACCCGTGACCCTTGAGGGCGAAGGGTCTAGTTGTTTAGTATCGCAAAACTAGTCGGGCCGAAAAGGCAATAATAAAGTTAGCAAATGCATGCAGTTGAAGAAATATTATGTGGGAATAAAACGAAAGAAAGCGTCACGCTTTTCGCTACTCGAGGACTATTACGGATAGTTCTCTAGTAGCGTAGACAATTAAAATGCAGGATTTGCATTAGTCCACTAGTTGGTGATACTAAGAAATTATCACCCTACTCAGTAAAGCACTCTTGCGTTGCCATCCACGGGCCAGCTGCTCGAAGCCTGGTTACAGTCAGGTTAGTGCTACCGTTAGTTAAGAGGTATCAAAACCTATAGGTTTCCATGATCATGTGAACGCTGGTTAGCGCTAACCATGCCTCGAGCAACCCGGGCCAGACGTGTAGACATGTTTTTGTTCTGGAGAGGTGCAAGTGAGTGACAATTTCACTTATAATTTATATATATATATAACAGACAATATGAAAAATTTAAGTATATCTGAATTTGCATAAATGTTGGTGTTTTGCCATTATTTCGAGAAAACGTCTTAGCCAGGATTTCTTTTAGGGCTATGTAAGACTGCGAGCAGTCTCTCTTTTGCTCTGGAATCGTTGAAACAAACGCGAGCGTTGATCTTTCAATACCTGAAGCTGCGGGTCGCATACCGCGTTCCTGTCTCGTTCGTTTCAACCATTCTAGAGCAAGAGAGACTGTTCGCAGTCTAGGGCCATGTGTATGTATAATTGTCAACAATAAAACTGATGCAGCATTTCCAAAACCCTCCCCCAATGTATAGCATTATTTTCCTTTACCCACCCCTTTTTTATGCACACAAATGATGGGCCACCCTCCAGCCCCCTTTTTTCCCGGCCCACCCCTGTCCGTAAGAAAAATCGAGCTTCCGGTTTAAAGACTAAATGGCGTTACACATGATGACGAACATGTTGTGAAAACCGGAAATCAGATTCAGTGCTGTCGCTAATTTGTAAAAAGTGCGAGGTTATCCGACTTTTCAGGGCTTTTGTGTCGATTGTATTCATTTTAAGGTAAGTTTACGGGTTATGTCCTCTGTGTTAAGTTGAGTTGAATTTGCATATGAATAGAGATGATTCGTTCTTCAGACGATGACAATGGTGGCCGGGTATAATTTTCTGACTTAATCTTGTTCAGTGGCGTACGTATTTTCAATTTAACCATTGATAATTACAAAGAGTATGCTATAATCGACAGAGCCTTGACTATTGCTTTATAGTAACCTTGGAAATACATTTTTGGTAGAATAATTGTTCCCTGGGGCCCACCGTTGAATACGAAGACGCTTCCTCATTTCTGTTATGTCTTCTCTCGATCCTCTCTTGTATGAAGTATAAATTGCTATTTGCTTGTCTCTATGAAGATTTAGACGTTAGCCTACGATGACCCACGGCTATTCTGACATTATTTGGGGACCGTCGTCCGTTCAAAGTCCCAAGATAAATTTTAAGTTTAACCAATGCGGCCATGCGCTTCAGCCACGCAAAGCGAACAGAACATCGTACGTGTCATCGGAAGAGGCCTATTGTTCGTGCGGTTGGTCAAACTTTACGTATCAAAGAGAGAGTGTCTAGGTGCGGTGGAATGTTCCTATTTTTTACGAATATGCCTTGGATTTCTCGGCAGATTGCTCCGTTCCTAGAGTCTTTCAGTGACTCTGGGAGCCAATTGCGCAAACAACCTTCAATTTGCCCAGTGTTAATCATCACACAACGCACTAAGGAACCATTGCGTGACACTTGCTTCAAATTACCGCAACTCGATTGATTTGATTTACTCAGCACAGATATATAATACCACAACGAATACCATAACAGATTACAAATGAGCAGATAGGTGTCTCTTATCTCGTTTCATCATTTCCGTCATATTTGCGGTTCCCATCACCTCCTTTTCTCCGTTCAACAAGACGCCTATTAGTGCGTTTCCGTGGGATGCACAAACAGTTAACACAAACTGTCCAGTTAGAGTAAGTAGCCATGCTTAGCTGGAGTGAAAAAATCACGGATAAAATCTGGGAAGTTGTGAAAGCTTACCAGACGGATGAGCCTGTAACTTTAGTAGCTGTTACTTGTTGTATAAAAGAGAAATAAAGGTTATCTATTGATTGATACTTGTAAATAAATTTGCCATTGAAAACACTCACCACAGCAGCCATCAGAGGTTACTTTTACTAAAGATTCTTGAGGAATGTCAGGATATTAAGGTGAAATTTCTTTGAAATTTATTGAATGAAGATCGAGCACGTCATTTATTTGGTTTGGTTGTGTACAAACTGAATTAGAATTAAGCTTATTCACAAACGTTAAAGACAACACACCTTTACTTTATGGACAGTTTCAATTTCAAATAAAGTACACCAGTTGGCAATTAAGAATTGCGCAAAAAGCAAATTTAAAATATATTTCTTAAAAAGACAAATGTATGAATTTGTGAAGGACGTGTGTTTTTTTTTTATTTTTTATTTGGTGAGTTGTGTGCGTAATACTGGTTTAGATCTTCGTAATTTTGGACTAAGAATTTTGGGATTGGTTAATAAATTGAGTTGAGTATCTGGGACTTTCTTATTATAATCACTACCGTTAACTTCGTGCCTTGCAATCTACATCTGTTCCATCAAATTAAATGCCTCAGCGGCTCCATGAATGAGCCAAAAAAGCAAAGTTTTGTTTCCTTCGCGCAAAATGTTATAAATGGAATGGTTTTTCGTAACAACAACAACAGCCGTGATGGCGCAATAACATCTGATGCGAGAGGCCCGAGTTGAAACAGCGGTTCGTGTTATGCCCCTTTCCGCGGGACAGGGAATTTCAAAAAGTGCAATTTGTGACTACAAAAAAGAAAAACAAAAAGAACAAGGAGAAAAAAAAGAGAAGAAAAAGTGAGCAAATTATCTGAGGTCACCCATCCAAGGTTAAAGCCTCATCATTTACACTAGCAAGTTTTCCTTGACAAGTTTTCCTTGGCAGTGTAAATGAAAAAATATGACAAGTTTTTCCTTTACAAGTGTGTGTCCTTGCTGAAAACTAGCATGCTAGTTTTAGAACAAGGACACTTGTCAAGGAAAAACTTGTCAAGGATTACTTGCTAGTGTGTACAGTCGGCAAGTTTTCCTCGACAAGTGGGGTTGCTAGTGCAAATGAGGCTTAATTGCCATAACAGACCATCCAAAAGCAAAGAATATAGCTCGGCATTCGTGTGCGGGACTTTGTGGCCGAGTGGCCGATCCTTTCGCGCGCTCAGTTCAGCAGAGGGCTCAGGTTCGATCACGCAGGAAAAATTACTGTACGGAAATGTGACGGTTTGTAGGGTTAATTCAATATCCGCTGGGTATGCACATATGTGACTACGATGAAGAAATATAAAAAGAAATAGGAACGGGTAGGTCTTGCCGGATTGTTCTCCTAAAAGTGGCATATTATGCTTCTAGCAGTGCTCGAAATTTTGCCAAGTTATGCCAGAATTCCCAAACTATGCTCCTGATTTCCGAAATTACAAAATGATGTAGATTCTGTACATATGGGCGCGCAGCAACGACACCAAATCATGATATTTTTCAAATATTAAGCCGTTGTTGTAAATTTCTTTGAGTTTTATGGAAGTTTGTCTCGGCCCTCAGCTGTCCAAATTAGCTGCTTGGATCTCTGAACCGTTTGTAAAATGCCTTCAACGAAGTAACGATAGCACTTACATATACTGACTGAACCAACAGAATATAGTACTCTCTTGAATTAAACTAACTCAAACTATAGCAAACTATAACGTTTAAAGCATCAAGTCACGAAGCAAATTAACTTGTCTTGGCACTTCTGAGTTCTTTCAGCATCAATAATTGCTTGAATAAACATGGATAAGAATTGTAAACACAAGTCAACATCAGCGCTTATTGTACTGCAACATTACGCTGGCCTGGAGATAGTCGGCAAGAGCGCTGCCATGCTGATCGCTGAATGCCGCTGAGAGTAGGGAGAATTGAGGCTCGCCCAGCTGCAGCAGAGGAAGGCTGCATCAATAGAATCGCTTCACAGCGGCTGACCAACGTGGAAGACGCTCCACATGTTGGCACCACCACTTCACTTTCTCGCCCTCTTCAGTGTTACCACCACGTCCTGCGCGGCAGTGACATTATTGGGCAGCTCTGCAATCAAACCATCTATGACCCTGTCGCTGTTAAAGAAGGGGAAGATGCGGAGAGCCGACAAGGTGGCTGCCGTAGGTGTCGCATCCATTACACTGCCACGGAGCACATGATCCGTGCATGATCTCTGCATCACCAAACTGTACAAGCAACTGTTCACACACCTCCCACTTTGACCACCATCTTGTTTCACTGTAGGACTTTGGGGTTCGACCAGTAAGCTCTTGCCAGATTAGCTTTTCCCTGTGACTGTGTTTCAAGTGACGGATCCACAACCTTCCAAAGTACAGGACATCTGGAACTTTGAAATGGTTTCGTACGTTATCTAGTGTGTGAGAAAAGTACACGACACTTAGCATTTTAGGAAACACAAATTTGATTTGATTCAGGGCTGCTTCGTTAACACTTGCACCATCTTTCATTGTTGCAAGTAAAGAGTTACCACGTACTTGATAGTCAACAGACAGACAGTCATTAAGTACTATAAATGCGCCAGATCTTGGGCATTTACAGACTTTGCTCAGATATCTAGCCTAGTAAGGCGTTGAACAATCGATCAGTTGTCGCTGACAAAGGGCCCGATAATGACGATGTCCTCACCCAGTCTATTACTCCCATCAAAGATTAGGCCAAGGTATCCGGTAGCTACTTCTTCTTTCAGTCGCTCTGTTTCCTGTTTCAAAGCAAGGGGAATGTGCTAACGTAAGTGGGAGCTATCTGTCAAGCTGTTCCCATCTCTTTCAAGAAGATCGCGAAGTTTATCAATCTTTTACAATAGAACTCCGGCCTTCAAGAAATCTTCCACTACCTGTAAACGAAATGCACGTATTCCTAAAGGCAAGGTGCTTGTTTGTAATCGGCAACTGGCATTATCAGCTTTCAGCGCCTCAGTGATGGTAACATATCTTTTCTTCGATTTGACAAGCTTTTCCTTTCCTTGGGTATGTTTCTTGGATTTACAATGGCTTTGTAAAATGCTCTTCTCAGTGGATAGTAACTCGTGGCAAGCATTGCAGAACAGCTTCCCTCCTCTTAGACATAAGTGTTCATTGGGAAAGGACCGCAGCGTCTCGTGTAAATCAATCTTTTTGACATCAGCTTTCTTTCCCCGTTCACTGTATTTACCTTGGGTGGACTTCTGAGATCGATCTCTTGCAATTGAGGCTGTTTGTGACCCTTGACGTCGTAGAACGACTTGATTCCTTTCTTCTGAATCCTGATTTGACACTCATGGCTGTGGGTCAAGATTAATCCACGCCCATGTTGGAGTCGTATGGCAGCTAGCTTACACAATCCCCACGTGAAGCCAGATGGGAAACCAGATTATCAGACTCCTCCAAAAGGTTAACCGCGCACGCAGAATTCGCTAAAAGAGACAGTAACTAAGCATGTCAGAACAAAGTCAATACTACTATTAGAGTAGCTAAAACACGCATTGCAAGAACCTACCACATAAATTTAATTTATTTCTGAAGAAAATACACTATATTTACTAAATTTTATGAATTAATGCTCCAAATTTACTAATTAAAAAATTAGGTTTTCCTGCTCAAATTATGCCAAAAGGTATGCTAGCACAATCCGCCAAGGCCTAGGAACGGGCTCGAATTGTTACCGTGGCCGCCTTCGGCATCCCACGGAATAATGATACATTTGTGTCCCAGGTCTAGGATATGGGTTGCAAAGCACCGTAACGTGCCTTAATAGCCCTTATTCACGATAGCGGCCATGTTGGTTTTCAAATTGTCATGCAAATTAGCCATGTGTTATGCTGGGCGGCAAACTTTGGAATAAAGGCAAATTGCGGAAAATCGGCACGTCGAAATATTGAATTAACATTGCTAAAAGTACATTTTAGAATTTAGAATTAAGTACCTTTTATAATAATTTTACATCTTTTGATTGCCTCCGACATTTTGACTTTCTACTTCGCTATCTCTTAATTTTTCAGTGAAAAAAATCGAAGTAACTTGTGCAAGCATTCTGTTTTACTACTTAGGTGATAAACATTCAGTGAACATGAAACAAATCATCTGTGTGGCTGAGATGTTCGTTATAACCTCTCGAACTTGAGTTGTTTGCCCCCTCAGAAGTGTGTAGCTAATTTGCATGATAATAGCAAATCCAACATGGCGGCCATCGTGAATAAGGTCTATTGCTTAGTTCCTGGTTTAAGACTTAATTGTCCCTATTCTAAATCAAATGTATTTTCATTCTTTTGACGAACCCTTATAAGCTCTTTGACAACAGGCAGAAGCTCCTGTGATAGGTAATTTTGTTTCTTTTGTTACATCCCAGGATTCCAAGTTGGAGTAGATGGGAGAGGTTGAAAAGCTTCCTTCCATAATTGACCTTAACGTTGGCGGCCATGTTTATACCACATCTCTTGTCAGCCTAACAAGGTATCCAGATTCTATGTTAGGTGTCATGTTCAGTGGTCAGCGACCTGTAGCCAAGGATTCTCGAGGAAGATTCTTCATTGATCGTGACGGCCCGATGTTCCGCTATGTTTTGAATTTCTTGCGCTCGTCTAAGTTAAATTTGCCCGAGAATTTCCAAGAATTTGATCAGCTTATGGAAGAAGCCGATTTTTACCAAATTTCCCAGCTCATTAATGCCCTGAATGAGATCAAATCATCGAGGTCGGTGGCAAGAAATCAGGTCATCAGGCTCACTCTGGACAGAGATAGACATGGACTTGAAACACTGCTAACAATTTATGCCGAGAGGCGTATACTGCAGGAAATTTTCCAAGGGCATGATTGTCTTAGCAATCCTCTTGTATTTTCCTTCGACAAAGAACAGGCGGACTCATCGATTTCAGCAATACTTCAACAACTCACCAACTACGGGTTTGAAGTAATGACCAGTCTTTCTCATCCTGGTGATCAATCCATCAACGAGTGGTTTCTTCTACGCAAGCGTTAAAGGCGGTCAAGTATGAAGTTGACTTACCTGACGACGATATTTTAAACGCTATGTATCGATATTTCAATTTCAACGTTGGCCCAGTTTTCAATCTCGGTAGTGATATCTTCATGCTGTCAAGGTTTCAAATATTTAAACGGCTCATTGGGCTACAGAAGAAAACACAAGAATTTAAAGTGAATTTTTTTGTCTTCCTTGTTCCACTCTTCTTAAATAAATGCAGAGTATTGCGTAGTTCTGTTATTGGCAGCAAGTGTTGCTCTCGCATGTCGTCGATGCGAGATTCGCCGATTTTTTTTTTGATTAACATTTTGAAATTACTTCTTTGATTACACCGGAAACAAGCTTTCCTATTTATTTCAGCACTAAAAGAAAAAAAGAAATTGTATATATATCACTCGCACAATGGAGAATGGGCTTCCGTTTTCATGCAACGCTTTATTCAAGACCCGACGCGTTTCGGCATTTGCCTGAACATGCAATTGTTACAGAATATTAATTGGTGATATATATAATTATACATATATACAATTAATATATATATATATATATATATATATATATATATATATATATATATATATTATTTTTTATTTTTTATTTTTTATAGACGGATTTGAACACAGTAAAGTTTGGTTTCTGGTGCGTATAGTAAAGGGTTTTTATTACTTTCACTTAGAGTTCTATTTGTTCATCTTAGTATTCGTTTTCCGGAAATTAAACTAAATGTTCATTATTCATAAGCTCTCACTTGAAATATTTCCTAGTGTTTCAAGCTAATTCGAAGTAGTTTAGCGAAGGTTGTAGTGGGACAGCGCAAGCTGTTGATATTGTTTTTTCCAACTCCACGGCGCCATCAGGCACATAAGATCTCCTTATGAGGAGCGATGAGCGCTTTCTGAATTCCCGCCGAAAGTCCTCCTTCATGCATGCGTACAACAGAGGATTTGCCAGTGACGATAGAGCTACGGTAAAGAGAGAGGCATTTTGAAGTGCGAGAGGAGATAGATCGGGCCTATTAACAATATTGACTGTTGTCATATAAAGGATGGGCAACCACGACACGATAAATATTACTACGATTGCCATAAATACCTTGGTTACTTTAGCCTCTGTTTTTACTCTCCTCGACGATATGGCATTTGCAGAGCGCTTTCGAATGTTTTGATGGTGTTTTCGTAATCGCTGCGCAATTTTGAGATAGGCAGTAAATATGGCTCCGTAGGGAAGAATTACGAAGATCCCCATGAGGCAAAATAGGTAGACCTTGTGAATTGTGGCATCAGGGATTGTTGACCATGTCACAGGCAAGATTGAAATTAGTAGTGAAGTTGCCCAAATTATCACAATGAGCTTGACAAAGTGGTTTTGAACAACCTGCCTGTACTGAAAAGGTCTGCTGACAGCTATATAACGATCCCACGTCACTAAACCAATATTTCCAACTCCTGACAACAGGACAAATGCGATGACATAGCCTTCTGAGACAGCCACTTTCGAATCGGGCCCACTAAGGTGAATAGGATAAAACAGTCCTCCGGTCAGTATATCGGATACTGCGAGGGAGACCAAAAATCCATTAGTGAAGGTGCGAAGACGGGCGCTTGATACCACAAGAACGCACAAAATCAAGTTTGTTGCTACAATGAGCACAGCTAAACAAATCAAGATGATGCATTCCCACGTAACTTTCATGGTTGATGCTGTGGCAAGATTTTTTCGTGGCCGAATGCCGAATGCAGTTAAATGGTTGTGTAGCGAGCGGAGCAGCTGCCGTCGGTTCAACTGTTTCTCATTCTGATGCTTATATAATTTCCTTCAGTTGGCATTTGAATGGGCTGAGTGGCAAAAAGAACCACAATATTATCTTCAAGTTGTAAACATATTGCAAACAAACGGTAATCAGTTTACTGATTGACGAAACAGAGGAAATAAGTGACAGAAATCATTTTAAAATCTTAAGTTTAACTTAAAGCCGAGGTCTTCACTAGCAGATGTTTCGTTATTTGCATTTTCTGAACAGGCAATTCAATTTCCTGTAGAAGTAGCTGGCAAGTGAATGCCACTTTTTGCTGTCAGTTATAACTTGTTTTTCGCACCATCTTACAATCACGGAAAATTGGAGTTATTATGAAGTTGTTTTCTTTCTAGAGTATTCCTGAGCAATGGGGTGTCTTTTTTTACTTAAGTTGGCGGAGAACATTAAATTTAAATAATATGACCTCTTCATTGGTTAAATAAATATTTAATGAGAATGGACAATTTCGAAAACTTTGAAACAATGAAAATGTTATTGTGTTTGTCAGGATATTTAAAGATACTGGGAACAATTTTGATTATATATTACTTTTCTTGTATAAAAATATAAATATGTTCACGATTTGTTATAGTTTAACGGTTGAAATTTGTGTTATAGGCGTTCTTAAAATTCGCAGGGAAACGAAACGGTGTAGAGTGAACATTTGGATTCGTTTAGTCGATTAAGTTGAATAATATCAATTATTCATACACTGAGCGCTCAGCCTTTTAATGGTGCTCAGTTTCAGAAACACTATACTGTCGCTGACAAAATTGCCTGTCTTTCGAAAACACTAAAAATAGCTTGAAATTCTAGAAATTGTTCCCAAAACGTGTGACCTTCACACGTTTTGGCAACAAGTAATAAAAGCAGGAGCGTTTAATTTTTTCATTCATGTTCCGACACAAGCGAATACCAAATTTTGCCAGAAAATGTCGATAAACTGCGGAAGCTGGCTATGGCTGATTATACCAAAAAAAAAAAGGAAATGTTGCTACGATGAACTTGACCCAGCGTCACAAATCACTGAAAACGATGACTTCCCTCGAATTAGAATATTGCGTTTATTTCTTCATGCTAGCTGGGCATGGATTTATGTTCAATGCCAAACTGTCATAGGGTGAGGCTCGGTTTATCTGTTTCTGACGGTTGTTGCCCAAGCTCTTTGTCGATGTACCGAATAGCCTGGATAAAGATAGACCCCGAAATCAGATTTTAAATAATTACGTTTCTCGATCAGTCCACTGATTGTAAGGATCGATGACGGAACTGATTAAACTTAATCAAAATTCTCAAGTTTAGCTTGTTATTTGTATTTTCCAAAAAGACTATTCCATTTCCTGTTGACGTAGCTTGTAAGTAAAAGCAAGTTTCTGATGATTTCGCAATCGCCGACGATGAAACCTTTTGCCCGTCATCCCAAATGTTGTCTTTAATCACTGGAAAAATAACTTTTTGCACTCACAAAGCCCAAATAATTATAAGTAATGAGAATTGACAGTTTCGTAAGTGTTAAAGAAATAATTTTACTCCTTCGGTAAGACTAAGGTAAATGGTATTGAAATTTATAGTCAGCGAGATTGGTTTTTCTGATTTGCTGCAATGCCATTTATTCAATTCGTTCAATTCTCTTTTACTAGTTTACATGATAAATATATAATATTAATAGGCAAGCCTAAAAACGGATCTCCTCAGTTATTATTCTATAACTGACTTCATTGACCACACGAGCCGCAGTCCGGCTTTCTCGGTGCCATAAATTATGCTATTCAGTTTCCCGTGCTCTTTTGTCGTTTTCGTCGCCATTATTCAGTCTGTTTTCGCGTGCTCGTGCTCGTGCTTCTTCTTTCTTCCGCTGTTCAGTCAACATAATTCCGTCTCTTTATTTAGTCGACCCTGTTTGTTTGGGTCAGTACACAGCTATTACTACGGCTCTCGGGATTGTCTCTGTCAGAAAACAATAGACCAAAACTAACAACCAATCAACGATGGACCATAACCCTAAAAACAACAGAGCTGAGTCCTAAAGGGATCCAATGAAATTATAGGTTGTAAAGAGCTGCGCCTTGCTTCAGTACGCAGCTATTACTACTGCTCTCGGGATTGGCTCAGAAAACAATAGACCAAAACAGCCGTTGTAACTAGCTGCGTACTGACCCCTTTATTCGGGCTCGCTCGCTCTCTCTCTCTCTCTCTCTCGGCTCTCGGTATATGTTTGTCACTGATATTTCCCCTGTTTTCTCGTGATCTTAGCCGCCGCTCTCTTTCACGTTCAGAAGCGCTTACTGGTCGCCTGCCTATTTTTTTTTTCTTCTTTCTTTCTTTCTCTCTTTCAAGTCTTTCCCTCGTTATACAAAATGTTTCAAAAATATATTTAGCTTGTTTTTGGTTGTCTTCGAAATTTTTGGCATAAAAAAAGTAACCCATGCAACTAGAAATCCCTGAAATTACAGTGAAAGAAATTAATGATTACAATAAG
The DNA here is from genome assembly GCF_036669925.1 of Montipora capricornis. Taxonomy (NCBI): domain Eukaryota; kingdom Metazoa; phylum Cnidaria; class Anthozoa; order Scleractinia; family Acroporidae; genus Montipora; species Montipora capricornis. The sequence continues at coordinate 13,619,419 of NC_090885.1, read as the reverse complement.
ACTGAAATGGACATTAAAAAAAAAAAAGGGAGGTGGGGGGGGGGGGGGAGGTGGGGGAGGTGGGGGAGGGAATTAAAAAGTAATTAGAGTGCTTGTGATTTGATGGCACCCTACTTACATGGAGGAAGAAGATCCAAGCTTTGAGGCAGCACACCACAGTGCCATACATTTTTTTCTCTTCATAGGTTAGGGTCAGTAATGGCAATTTTACTTAAACCCACGTGTGGCTCACTTGTTCCGATAACGTTCTGTGTGATAACTGATCAAACGGTACGTTTCACCTTTTAGCCGCTGGGGCTGTAAACTGGCTTAACAGTAAATCCCATCAAGCCTTATAAGAAGACATCCTTTCTGCGTCGATAGACTTGATCGCTAGAAGGAACAACCGCGCGTCGGTGGCTCAGTTGGTCGTGAGTTCGATTCCGGTCGGACCCGCGACACTCAAGGTCTTAAAATAACCGAGGAGAAAGTGCTGCCTTTGTAATAACATCCGAAAAGGATTATAGACTTTCGAGTCTTCTCGAGTAAGAACTATAAACTGCAGGTCCCGTCTCACAACCTTCAATGTTCATAAACTCTGTGGGATGTTAAAAATCGCACACACTAGTCGAAAAGAGTACGGTGTTGTGGTCTGGTCTTTCCTTCAGCGATGTGGTCGACTTGGCATAATCTTCTGAAGGGACTACTGATCGATGAGACCACACAACAGGAAAACATGCAGTAGTCAAATCGAAGGCGTCCAAGGGCTGGCACTGGGAAAAAAAATACTGCGTGCTGTGCATGAAATTTCCAAATTGTGTTGATCAGTTGAAAACCATTTCGCAAATATACATCTGTGAACCGTCCACGTCATGAAAACGGTGTTTTATGGTCTTCCCAGTGACGTCTACTTAATGTTAATTACTTTGAAGTGCCCAAAATGACAAAAACCGTAACTCAAAATTAACTAAATTTTAACTCAATCTTGACTTAAACTCAACTCAAACTCAACTCAACTCGTAACTCGATCAACGGTCTATCTCCCTTAATTAAAAGATAAAATTTACTTCTTTTTTTGCGTACCCGTTAGTGTTAGCAGCGAGCTTTGAAGACTGACTCTGTGTTCATATTTTTATTCTCTATCTTTGAAGCAAGACTGATGAGGCAGTGCTATGCTTCGATATTCAGGTTCTTCGAGGATCCAGTAATTATGTGTGAACAATATCAAGGGAAGTAAAAGTTGCTAATAATTGCTTTGCTGAAAGAATTGTTCGATTACTGCATAATATCAAGGACACCCAACGAGCAAGTTAAGCCGATTCAAGCCTTTGAGCGAGATTTCTAGGCTCCTTGCAATGTATAAAGACTATCTAAAGAGATGTATTTATCACCTATAAAATTTTAATCTGTTCGGATATTTTAGCTGAAAACTGAGGTGTCCGAGAATTTTAGGGAACGGTATCTTTATTTCAGAAATTGCCAGCTGAACGTTACCTGCTAAGAACTTCCAACTCGACCATTCCTCATCCGAAACTGCTAGGTGATCTTTTCAAGTGCCAAAAATTGCACAAATATGCCTTCCGAAAACGTAAGGGTCTACTTTTTCCTGGTAACGAATCTTTTAGGAAAAGTTTTATTAAGGAAATGTTGAGCTGTTTGGCAACGAAGAACCGAAATTCGTATAGAACAATTGGACTCTCCCGAACACATATTTCACTGAAGATTATCGTTGGGTGCCCCTGTAAATGCTGGCAAGAAATGCTCAGATTTGCAGATTTGAAGACCTTTTCAAAGGAAATATTGCCCAAAAAAATTGTCATGTGGTGGACATGCATGGTGAAAATTGAAATGACTCATATTGTATTTTTTTAAGTTTTGAATTATTAACTTGATGAAATTTCTGTTACTACATACAACTACAAATGTATAAATCAATTGAGCTGATCCATTGTGCCATCTGCGCATGCACTGCTCAGGTGCCAGTTTTCTTAATACAGCTCTCATTTTTTTTACCAGGGCACTCTTATTCTGTGCAGAGTTCAGCCATCATGGCATAAAAAGAGTAACCCATGCAACTACTGTAGCAATCCCTGAAATCATAGTGAGAGAAAATAATGATTGCAATAAGACTGAAATGGACATTCCAAACAAAAAAAAATGGGGGGGGGGGGGGAAATTAAAAAGTAATTAGAGTGCATGTGATTTGGTGGTACCATACTTACATGGAAGAAGAAGATCCATGCTTTGAGGGAGCACACCACAGTGCCATGCATTTTTGTATTCACTTTAAATGAAAGAGTAATATTTTGCCGTTGTATTAGATCTTCTGGGTAACAGGCGCTCACCAAAATCCAACAATCTGAGTGACCAGAAAATCCCAGAACCATGTCAACTATCTTCTCTTGGGTGATCTTTAGTAAAAATACAATTCTCCTTTGAGTACGCTACTAAAGACCTGTCACCTTAGATCAAGATTGATCAATGGTATAACATTTTTTGAACCGGTAACTGAACTATGTCTACACCTGCATGGAAGCTGCATTAACAGTCTAAAAATAATGTAATTGTCAACTTCAAGGAAAGAAATCTATGGATGTCATGTATTAGAGTAAACTGCACATACTTTGTGCATGGTCACCTGTTCTTTGAGGTCATTCTGTAAAAGCTCCTCACTTTCCCTACTGAAATTGGGATCTTTTACATCATCCAGACGCAAAATCCTGCCATGGACCCTGTTAACAAAGAAGTCCAAAAAACAAATTTAAGCCTACAGAGTAACAAAGATTTATGTATGTCTATTTCTGTTATTTTATATGTATCTGTATCTGTTATCCCCATGCCTGCTGCACTCTGAAGAGTTTGTGTTTATAAAGGTCGACGCTTCCCTTTCGTGTTATAAGAGACTCCTGAGGCAACCCACATTGAATTTGCAGTAGGAATTCTGATGAGAAACTAGTCAGAACAGGGTCATCCAGGAGGTTTGTCAATGTAGTACTCTGTCGGGCATGCATCATTACTTTCCTGAAATGATTAAGATTTTGGTATTTTTGGAAAGTAAGATTTAAAGCAATTTATTTATTAGATTAAGAGATGCAAAATTTGAATTTTTAACATCCTTTGATGCTCTAATACGCAAAAAGCACACATATACTTACTTTAAAAAAAAAGAAAAACAGACCAATATTTATACTTATCACGAATATTGATAATTTTTACTTACAGAGTAAAGTAAAGTACCACGGACATTTTGTCTCCATCTGAACACAACAGAGGGTGAGATCTATGGTCCACTCCCTGGCCCTTTGATAGCAGTTGCAGGTTTAAGCCACTTTATTAACATCCCTTTCTGC
>NC_090885.1:13603590-13613590 GCF_036669925.1 Montipora capricornis | reverse complement strand
AATTCCATTTCCAAACCTCTTGTCTAATGAAAAATAACCTCTCTATGTAAACGGAGTCGGTGTAAAAAAAAAAATGGAAATTTAAGGTCATCAAACAAGCTCACGCAATTATGGCTAGGTTTCCGCCTGCCGTGAGCAGGCCGGATGAGAAAATTCCACCCGCTCCCGGAACCAATCAGATTGCAGGATTTGTTGAATTCCGCCCACTCGCGCATAAAAGAATTATAATTCTCTGTGACCAAATTTTGGAAAATACCTATCAAAGACATACAGTAAGCAAAATCTATTGTGCAACTTCCAAGTACATTACCAGTATGACTTGGGCTGTATTGAGTTGAGCGCTATGACTTCTGCAGGTAATTCTGTTAACATGAAATATGTTTGTCTCGACAAGCTTGATAAGACAGTGTATAGATCATTTCCTACATTTACAACTGATAATTACGGGGAAGTAATTAATTTCCTATCATAATTATAATTATATAATGGCACATAGTGACATAGTTGCACATTCACTACCAGCATTTGAGCCATACACTAAAACATCACCTTGACAGTTGTTTTACTAGGATCAATAGGATGTGAACCAGGATTTTTCTAGGTTATGTCCCTGCAAAGGTTGAACTTACCGGTACCAGCAATATGCCATGCGGTGGACTAGACTTTTAACAAGAAACTATTTCAAAAAACAAAAAGTAGTGTTTCGTTTCCGGAATGGAAGACTATAGTGTGGGTCACTTGGCCTGTCATTCTTATTTCGCTTCGTGTATTGAAACTCTCAAGAAATAAAGATAGAAATGTGAACTCAAACTCTCTGAACGGTGTTCCTTGGTATCAACATGCATAATTAGCTTTTAAACACACAACGCAAGGCGCAATAGAACGAGACAACAGACGTATTGGCGTTTTTTGAGGGGAACACTGCCTTGCGGCTGGTTAGCCTATGCGACTTCCAGATTGCGTGACGTAGAACAACCTCACTTATCTCCCCAGCACTACGAGCTGAGTAGTAAACAGCACGTGCTGGATCGGACAAGAGTATTGGTTAGCGAACGATGCACCAAGGCAAACGAGCCAACAAGCTTGGTGGTAGTCACCGTACAGGAGAGGACCCAATTTTAAAGGGGCTAGCTCACGCTATTTTAGGTAATTTTGTTTAAAATTGTTAGTTAATCCTCCCCAGTTTTGTCCATCCTTGTCCCTTCTTAGCTTTCCTGTGTTTTGTTTGAGTTCTTCTATAGTTTTGAGCCGTTATTTTGTTATTTCAGTTAATTCTATGACCATTTGATCAATGCTGAAATTGCCTAAAATTGTGTGACCTAGCCCCTTTAATAAAGGCAAAGCGATATATCCGACCCATCCCCAAAGGGAGGGAGGGTAAAAACTTTAACAAATTGCAAACAGCTAGTTGGTTTACTATAGAAGACAAACTGCCAGGTGAACCTTGGACGGCTGACTGAGGCTTTTATAGCTACACTCTGTCTATTAAAGTAGCCAGTTGCACAGGTTCTACTATGTGGCAGGTAGGCATTACACGTGCTCTTTAGCAATAATGAATGAGGCTTTAACAGATTTGGCCAATGCAGGTGTACGTTATAATCTGAGATCTGGGAACAAAGTCTTTATGTCCTCGTTTCATTTACAACAAAACCGTTGATTTTATGACCTTGAACGGCCGACTACACAGAACGCGAGTACGGTCACGTGTTATTAATCGTATTTTACTGATAGGGCAGTAAAATCTCATTTAAAGAGGAAAACATAAACTCGTTTATGTGCACAATACATCGAAGAATAAAGTCTACAAATTCCTATTTTACCTTCAAATACTTACCCCTGCGTAACATTTCAAATTCCGTTTTCCGTGAATCGTCTCATGATTACGTGTTACATACGAACCATGGCAATTACTAGCTTTACAATCACTGGTTCCTCGTTAATCCAATTTATTACTAGGACTTGTTTGCATTACTAATTAACACGAAAAGGGATAACTTACGAATTTTTAACAATATATCGCTTTCATCTAACCCAAAATCATTCAGATATTCAAAACGTCCTATGCATAATCCATTTCTTTCGCCTTTGTGTTTGTCAGCATTATGATTTGGAATATTTTAGGTTTACGTGTTCACAAGTTTGTTTATGTTTAGATTTCCAATTACACACTCTGTTTCGATTGGCCACTCTAACTCGCTGTGTAAATAGTTCACCCTCAATTCAAAATAGATACGTTTCGTTTCTGAGAAAACAAAACATTCTTTTACAAATCATACCGGGTATTCCTGATTTTTGCATAAATTTAAGTTTCATTTTGGATTTACCTGTTCATCCACGCTTTTAGGAAAAGTGGTACATACACTGTACCACGTGCTGAGATTTAAACGCATACCTGAGGTAGATATTTTTGTTGTGTTTACGAGGAAGTGATCTCCCTTGCTAGTGATACGATAAAATATGGATGACCTCGGTACGTTGTTACCCAAATACGTTCCTGCAAGTTTCCTCCTTTTTCTGCTGTTATAAAATAGACCTCTCAGCCGTTTCTCTGTAATTCTGCTTGGTTCTCGGACACGTCTATGTCGATGCTCACGCAAATCAAAACAAAAGTAAACAACTTTTGCTTATCCAGACCTGTATTTCTCCTTCGGAATGAAGTCTTTATTATCATTGAGAATCAAATAACTGTACAGCCTTTCAAACTACATCAGAGTTATTTTCTAAACAGCTGATAACATTTTCCACTGATGGCATCAAATCTTGTGAAACTAGAACAGAACTATACACACAAGATGGCAGTGAACACGATCGCTAATATGGCTATTTGAACAAAGGATATAAGCTAGACCATTACAAGAAACAAACTGTTTAACAATGAAAAAGAAAAAAACGTAATAGACAAAAAACTTATCTCCGTAGTCAATGGTACACTGAGCGGGAGGCTGTTTGTTCGCGGTGAAAATGGTACCAGCGTGAGGCCATTTGTTCGTTGTGCAAATGTTTTTACTTTGTCTTCAGAAGATTCCAATATAGCGTCCATTTGTTTGTGGAGTTATTTTCTTTGTCGCTGTCATCTTTAGAGTAGTTCTCAATAAGGTAACCGCTGCTTATTAAAGAATTAGTGTTTTGACTTGTACCACTTTCAATAGTTGCGTCCATTTCAGTTACATTCGAGTATATTCTTGTTTCATTCAGTTCGCGGAACGACCCGTTTCGAAGCTGACGCTTGACATCTTTTAGTGTGGCTCTACCGCGAAAAGCGTATGCCATTCTTTGTATACATGTGCTTTGAGCGCCCCAAGAAGAAATCGATTAAGGCAACGCAATGCAGATCTTCAGTAATCCAAACAACGCATCACAGAGCTCTTCATGATCTTGGATTACGTCGTTTGCTTTAAATAACCAAAGTAAACAGCGCCACGTGGCTTCTATTGTGCATTACCCAATCAAAACACCGCCACGTGCTTTCTATTGTGCATTGCCCAATCAAACACGGCCACGTCTTTCTATTGTGCATTTTGCTGCACAGGAAAAAAAAAAACTGAAATCTAACGTCTTTTATAACTCGAGCCCCTACGGGGCCCGAGTAATTAGTACTTTTGTCAACCATACAGGCCATTGATTAGTGTGAACACATTGCACATCTACCTTCTGCACTTTAGTGTCAAGTGAGTTGATGCTTCGAAAAATAATTCCTCCCATGTTGGTCACTATAACATAACATAACATAACATAACATAACATAACATAACATAACATAACATAACATAACATACTTTAATCATAATTCCCATGCTAGCTTTTCAATATGATTTACAAAATGAGTATAATAAAATAATAACGTTAAAATTGTAATTATAATATAATATATTAAACAAGAGAATAAAATTTGGTAAAAAAGTCACTCTTCAAATCTCCTTTAAATTTACTAAGACTAGTAAGTTGCTTCAAATCAGAATGAACATCGTTCCAGATGCTGACAGCTCTGTAGCGAAAGCTACGTTGAACAGACTTTGTTTTACATAATGGAATCTGAAGCGAACCACAGTTTTGTGTATTGCAATTATCTATAGTGTTACGCTTACAAAATAAGTCACTTAAATATGGTGGCGCAAGGCCTTTCATGCACTTAAAAGTCAATGGAGTCTCTGTATAGTAGGTGCTGTTTGATTGGCAGTCAGTTTAACTCCTGTAGTGCTGGCGTGATGTGATCTAATTTCCTGGTTCCTGTTATAATTCTACATGCAGGCAAAGTTCTGTACAAGTTGAAGCTTCTTGATGTTGCTGTTAGCTGTATTAGACCAGACTGTTGAGCAATAAGATAACTTGATCATAACTAAAACTGAGATAATTAGCTGTAAAGTGTCGCTGTCAAAACTGTTCTTAACACGATTGATTTGACAGAGTTTGGACATACATGGTGCCGTTAGTTTATTTATATGTGGTCATCATAAGTCAGATTGCAGTCCAGTGTTACACCAAGGTCTTTAGCTGTTGTGACAGGTGGTATCGATTTACCAAGAAAGAATAAGGACATATCCTCGGGGAGCTTTTGTAACATCTGGCGTGTGCCGCTCAGGAGGGACTTAGTCTTATCAGCATCGATTCATAAATTATTTGTACAGCACCAGGCCGCTACACGCAATAAATCTTTTTCAAGATTCTGCTTGGCAGAAGTTGAGTCGTTAATCGAGAAGGATAAAAGGATCTTACAGTCATCGACATAAGATTCAATACGGCATGTTTCAGTGGCCAATGGTAGGTCGTTTAGGTAGATGCAGAATAGCAAAGGCGAAAGGATAGCAACTTGTGGTACGCCATGTGTGACGTTAAGAGGTGATGAGATAGCTCACCCAATGCGAAACAACTGCTTTCTATCGGTCAAGTAGCTTTTGAACCAATCCACCACTTTGTCAGAAGCACCAATGCGGTCCAACTTCTGAAGTAATATTGGGTCGCTTATGCTATCGAACGCCTTGGAGAGATCCAACAAAAGGAGGGCAGAAACCATCTTGTTATCCATTGCATCAAGTAGGGCGTCAGTTACCGAGATGTTTAATGTTTCAGTAGAATGATGTTTCTTATTTCCACTTTGAAGAGAGTTCAAAAGGTTGTGACGTTGTACGTATGTATTAAACTGTTGCAGAGCTATTCGTTCACAGACCTTTGATGCGACCGTAAGCAGAGAAAGGGGACGATTATTTGCTGGTACCTCATGGTCTCCATCTCAGTTTAACAATGGTATGACCTCAGCAATCTTCCAAGCTTCTGGAAAAGTGGAAGTTGCGAATTTATAATGTCTGTTAGTTGGCCCAAGATGACTGGAAGAGAATCTCTGATGACACGCATGCTTATCTTGTCAGGGCCTTGGGACTTATTAGATGGCATAGAAAGGATAATTCGCCGGACTTCAGTGCAGGTGACAGAGTTAAAAGTGAATGGCCCCAACTCAGGTGATAGTGCAGATGAGTCCAATGACAAATTCGTGTCATCGTAGATCGACATTAGGCTAAAGCTAATAGGCTATAGGTATATCAATCAGTGAACGATACGGGCTTGCTTTTATAAGATATGAGTTTTATTCGAGATCTAACTAAAAACAATCGTAGGTAATCTCGTACCCAGAGTCCTCGGGCCTTTTGGTCAGCGGGTGAGCGCCCGGAAAGACTGTGGGATAATGACTTGAACTATTTTTTACTGGGTTGCCAATCCCGGTCGGAATCTGCGTTTCATTTGTCCGTATAATAATAATAATAATAATAATAATAATAATAATAATAATAATAATTTATTTTTTTATTTCTTTTATTATTATTATTTTTAATTTTATTCATAGACTATTTACAGATTCAAAAAAATGAATATTAAAATATATACCCTATGCACATTCTTACGAAAGAGAATTGTCGAAAAATGACTATCTAAAAACACGACTAATAACAATTATTAAAAAGCCTCAAAAAGATAAAAAAACAACAATAATAATAATAATAATAATAATATTAATAATAATAATAATAATTATTATTATTATTACCATTCGATGTATTTTGTCCTTCCTTTTCATTGGCCGAGAGCCCACCACGTGACCGGCAAATAAATTCCTACAAATAAGCGTTTTGCTGCAAATAAAATTCTGCTCATGCGCTGTTGACATCACGCTCTTGTGAGAAAATGGCAGGTCGGTTCCCCGAGTTGTCAGAGAATGATTCGACATCTTCAGTTGATCGAAAGAACAGTGAGAATACTAAGAAACGAAGAAAAGTTGCACTCAACGTATTTCGAGAGTATCTCAAGGAAAGAAAGGTAGACGAAGAGTCACTCGTGTCATCAACGTTAAGGACAAGTTGGCGAATGCATATGTATTGAAGAGAATTTATGCTGACGCCAGAAAAAAGAATGGCGAGCCTTACACCAAAGCTTCACTTGTCGGGATACGCTTTGAAAACTGTGAAATTCTTCAGCTTTGTTGATGCCTAGTGTTATTGAACGTTTGACTGTAAGTACAATTTGAAGTCTACAAATATAATTATGCTGAGAAGGAAACCAATTGATTGGTGCCATTACTCGACTCTGCAAGGCAGCGCGCGCTTACGGCTTCTCGGAAACAAAAACAAAAAACAAACTCGGTGATCGAATGATAAAACAATTATTGACCTCGGTTATCGCAAAATATCGTGATTTGTCAGTGTCTCGCAGATCAATTATTTGCCTCCGCCTTCGGCTTCGGCAATTAATGGATCTGCTCGCCATTGACAAATCATGATATTTTGCTCAACCTCGTCCAATAATTGTTTACTATTATTATTAGTATCATTATTATTTATTAGCATTGTTATTATCATTATCATTATTATTATCATTATTATTATTATTATAACATAGGTGACAAATTACTCCTTAATTTTGGCGCAAAATTTCAGCGTTAATTTATAATTTCACATGTGAAATTACATTGTTGCCATGGCAACTTTTCATATAGTGCTAAAATGGCGTCCAGGTTTGAAAGTTAAGGAGTAATTTGTCACTCATGTTATTAATAGCAAGTCAAATTATATACCCGTGAAATTAGGGAATAATTACACTTGCGTTTTGTCCAAAATCAAATAATTTCCCCCGCCTAAAGGCTTGGGAAATTATTTGCATTTGGACAAAACGCGCGTGAAATTTTTCCCTAATTTCACGCGTCACCATTTGATTACCCATACTTAGTAGTAGAAATGGGTAGATTTTGTCCGGTGGACACAGAATATTTATCTTGACATGCAATGGCGTCTAAAGTCATTGTAACGCGAATGGCGTTTTAGTGGATCCTTAAACAAAATGTTTCCTTATGGAGCTCAATAATTGCTTGTTGTCTCTTTTGCGCTTCATTATTCACCATCAAGGTTCTTCCGAACAGGGTTTTAAGATCCGGAACTGTTTCTTGTTTGCACGCAAAATAGGAAGGGTTTTTTTTGCCTCTAGTAGCAAAATAATATTTTGTTTGTTTCAACACATTTTACGCTGGAAAGGTTTTGTGACATTTTTCCAATTTTTCATTATCGAAAGAACTGTTTCTTTATTGAAGGATTGATCAATATTGTCCCAGATAAGGGTCCATTGTTCCAGATAAGAGATAACCCCACAAAGAAGGCTTCCCCATCCGACAGATGAAATGTAAATAATATAAATATTCATTTAAATATTACAACAAAATTAAAAAAAACGAAAGACGTACGTTTCTTGGCTAGAAAGTACTACGTTGTTTAACTCTAAAAGTGACGAACGATTACCATTCTTCATTTACTGTAAACAAGAACCTTGACACAAGGTGATCACGTGCACCTTTGTGGTTGCCTAGCACGTGATTAATTTCTTCCTTCTGACAGAATATCGCGCCCTTCCTCAGGAACTTTAGTGTTTTCACGTTCTGTTGTCATTAATCGTTCGCTGAGAATTCGAAATTCAGAGTTTTATATAAAACTGTTATTTTTTCTTCAACTGTCTTTTGGCTTGCCTTTTACTGTTACCGTGTAGCATGAAAATTTTGGGGGCCTTTGTTGCGGATAGGCGATTTTTTGAGTTTTGCGGGAGCAATTGTTTGCGGCGCGAATTGACTGAAATTTCCGCTGGGAACTAATTTCTGTGGTTTTCTTTTCAAGCAGTAAGACGTAAGACTATTTTCAACTTCTATTACTTTTTGGCAAAAAACCTCGTTGCTGAGCAAGTTGTGGGGAGAATAAATTTTTATAATCTTCTCTTCAACAACAACAACAACAAAGGAAAACCATGAAAGGGTCTTTTCGCAGTTTGTTTCTGCCTTCAAGGCCACGTATGTAATTGCTGTCATAGTTTTGGGCTGTCATGCAATGGACTAAAAGTGTTGCGTGACAACGCACAATGAATGTTTTGTGCTCACCAAACTCTTCACCCTTACTGCTTTTGTCTTTCTCTTTGATTGTAAGTCACTTAAGTAGGCCACTCAGCAAGTAGCTCACTTTAGATCACTGTAGGTCATGATTGTAGATCACTTTAGGTAATCGTATCTCATTGTATGCCATTGTAGAGCCCTCATTGTAGCTCATTGTAGGTCATTAGCTAATTTTAGCTTATAATATAGCTCATTGTAGATCACTGTAGGTCATTGTTGATCATTGTAGTAGGCCATTGCAGGTCATTGTAGCTCATTGTAGGTCATTGCAGCTCATTGTAGGTCATTGTAGATAATTGTAGGTCATTCCTTAGTTTAGTAACTACGGTTCAGTCCTCCCTTAGTGTGTGGCATAAACGTTTGCTTAGTGCAACTCTATTTAAAGAAGAAACGAGTGAATTTTACTCAAGAGCGTGTTTTGTTATCTTTAAACTGAATTTATTACTGAAGCTTAAAAAAGTAAAAGACCTCAAAATAGGACAGGACATTACAAAATAATTAAACGTGTGAACGTCTGAGCCAAAGGGCCATCAAGTGACATGTACAATCTGGTGTGTGATACAATGATTGCTAGATTAAACAAAGAGTAATAGAACACAGAGTGAAATAGCCATAACCTCAGTCACGCAACTTGTCACAATAGGCTTACTACTCTAGGGCTCAATCCGACCCCTTAGCAGTTGTGGCATATACAGCCGTTTCGAGAAAGGTATTGTGGGAAGTGTGAAATTTATGGTTTCCGTGACCCTAACGTTTCAGGAAAAATAAAGAAAACTATTAGAAATCTGCTCGCAAGTATAAAAGAAAATTATCATTAAGTTACAAAGATTCAGTGTGATTAAATGAGTTGATCATATTCCAGGTTATCTTTCGAGATTGCCGCAGGCCTGCATTTTATAGCGACCCAATTACCTTCCTCAAAACAGCTGTATTCATTTGTTACTCTTATATAATGAACTCACACCACAAGAAAGCATCCAGTAGTTCTCGTTTTGAAATCCAAAATGATTAGAGTGGAAAAACACCCTGCTTTCAGTGATTGTTGTTGCATCTTCCTTTAGTGATGAGTAATAATCAGCAAGATTATTTGCAACAACATGCCCAGTAAGATTAAATGTGCCATTGCATTGTGCTTACAACGCAGCCATGCGCAACCAAAACCAATTGCATTGTCTTTAAAAACGGTATTATATCTTGGATATTAATATTGACTGACGAGAACCTCCACTGGAAAAGCAACACTTGAAAACTACTTGCCTTGCGCGTTTTTCGTCAGCATGTATGGTCATCTCGCGACAATAGAGACTCGCCCCACCCCCCTCCCCTCTCCCCCATGATCCATGGTTATGAAGACTGCTTGTTACATTGATGTTTTCTCTAATCGTAATAAGCCTATAGAGATTTAGCCAAAGCTAAAAGCTGAGCCCCCCGTCCCCCTCACCCCCTCTCTCCGCGGAGCGAAGCTCGCCTCCTCCCCTCAAAGAGGCAGTGTAGCTCAGTGGTTAGGGCGCTGGCCTTTAGATCCGGAGATCCCGGGTTCAAGACACGCTCTGACCACTCATAGAATTTGATCCTAGTAGTCAATAG
>NC_090885.1:13568590-13583590 GCF_036669925.1 Montipora capricornis | reverse complement strand
TCCTCTGCAGGCGGCACTTCATTTGTACCGTCTTCAAACAGTCCTGGCTGGCTCCTGTAATGCTGTTCCACTCGCTTAATGGCTTCCATGTTCTTTGACGATGTTTCTATTACAACTGTCGCCTTTATTGGAATTTCCAAACCCCCTTGTTAATGAATGTCGACCTTAAGCTATCGGTTTTGGAACCAAGACATGCAACTTGGTTGGTAGAAATGTACGGTATAACTTTTTCACCAGCGCACCTGGGAGTGTTCATGTCTTGAAAGGATGGCAGAAGGCGGGAAATAAAAGGTGTATTAACTAGAAGGGAAGTATTACCGCCAGCGTATCATCGCCAATGAAATGTAAATTGTGTGTTACTCAAAAACAATAAATTAAAGTGATTCAAGACATAAATTTCCGCAAAATCGCGAAATTTAAGTGTCGCGAAATATGCTCACATCAAAATCGCGAAATAAACATGTCGCGAACATTTCATGTAATAAGGTAGTAAAAGTTAACTGTGTCAATTAAACTTATACAAAAGGTGAGGGCAAGGCAACACTTACGTACAGATTAGAACGGAGAGGAACGATCGGACGTTCTCAAGTGAAGTTAGTTGACAAACCGATGCTTCGAATTCTGGTGATTTAAGGTAACTGAGCACAGTTTTTAAGCAATTATTCTTCCATTTCTGACATATTTATGTACTTTTTGCCTAGAAGCTCAAACTTGCTCACTGATAAATACTACAACGAAAGATCACGAGGGTTTATGCTTTTGACAGTTTATGTGCTCTGCGGGTTGTTACCATGGGAACGCATCTAGATTCAATATAAGGTTTCAGTATTCCCCAAATGACAACCTCACGTCGTCGCTGCTTCACGGTCACAAGTTTTATAAAAACCCCAATACAGTATATATTTTCTGAAAGCTTACGAATTTTAGATTCCGATTATTAGTTGATTTAAGGCAAGAAATAAAGACCCTTCCTAACATAGCGCTCATTTTCTACAAATTGAGTTCATGTCCGGTCAGAATTTAACCGGAGAAAGTGAGCGACATCGCTATGTTTTCTTCAGACCAGGATCTAAAAAACCGTGTCGGGGAATTATGATCAATTGTCTGGTTTATTTTTATACGCTCTTAAGGTTTACGTTTTTATGAAACAAGCATTAGCTTTGGTTAAATACTCAATACTTTCGAAGGAGGCAAAAAATAAACATTCTCGGACATGGCTTTTTTGCCACATTATCGGACAACATTCTTGCCTAATTTCAGCGAAAATGGATGAAAACTCGCTGTAAACGAACTAGAAACGTGCACCACATTCGATGAAATTTTAGTTTTAAGAAATAAGGCAAGTTGTTGACAGCTTCTAATTAGTGATAAGTTATTCATAGAATCGTTTTTCCTTTACAGCTTTGTCTAAAAGAAACCTTTTCTCGCTGAACTTTTTTGCAATTGAAAAAACTGAGGTGTACCTGGGAATAACAAAAACTAAAATTTGGCAAAATTATCAATTTTGGGGTATACTAATACCTTAAAACAAGGTCTAAGGGATGTTTATTCCTCTTTTATGCAAAATTTATTCATTAGTTTTTTTGAGGATATTTTCTTACCTGAAAAAATCTAAATAAAGTACGTTTAAATTTACAGGTTGACGTTTATTATTGTTTTTTAATGACGTTTATAACACGACATTAAAGGGCAAATTTGGCTGTAATCGTTAATAAAAGACACGTCATTTTGCCCAGCCACATTTGAATAATCCAATTAGTCCTATAATTTGTGCATTAAAAATGGGGTTTTTGGTACGTCTACCGGTAATTAGACCAATTTCGATATATTAAAATTCAGTCCTAAACAAAAGGCATCATCTCGAGGCTCTGGGGAATAAGTTTATGAATTTGTATGAGTTTATTCCCCAGAGCCTCGAGATGATGCCTTTTGTTTAGGACTGAATTTTAATACATCGAAATTGGTCTATTACCGATATCTATAACCCATTTCCTGTTTAACAAGAAAAACTACTTTAAAACGCATGGAACCGCAATGGGTACAAAAATGTCAGTATCTTTTGCCAACATTTTCATAGCTGCTGTTGAAACAGAACTAAGTTCATACAAGCCGGTTCTTTGGAAAAGATGCATCGACTACATCTTTTCTCTGTGGAACATAACCAAGGAAGTAATAAACAATTTCACAGAACTAGCAAATAGCTATCATCTCGTATTAAGCTCGTATTCTTTGCGATCTGTTAGTGATGGCGACCTTGTAGAGCCATCTTCAAAAATGCGAACATATGGAGATCGATCGTTTGCGGTATGTGCCCCTAGACTGTGGAACTCTTTGCCTCTTTCAATAAGTAGGAGTTCTTCTGTTGACACTTTTAAAAACGTGTTGAAAACGTTAACTTATCTTTTTAAAATGTTTGTTAGTGAATGTCAGTAAATGCAGTTTGTTTATAATTCATTTTTATTTGTTGTAAAGCGCCTCGGACGATTTATTGGAGTTGTGCGCCATAGAAATACTCTTTATTATTATTATTATTATTATTATTATTATTATTATTATTATTATTATTATTATTATTATTATTATTATTACCTGACTAAATATTCAAAGGTGACATTTCAGATAGAGAAAAATAACATTATTAGTTACATGCGTAGTTAAGGGCAAGAGATTTGAAAGACTTTCTATTCTTGAATGTGCGCACGCAGTTTAACCTTTCCAGTGGCGCGCTACATAGAGTTTCCCAGAGGCTTGGATCGATCCGAGGCTCTGGTGGCGAGAATGGTGCAAGCACGGCTTCATCTCCTGTCACCCTCTGGGCGTTGGGAAATACTTTGTCAAAGGCGAAGCACAAATTTGAAGAAAACATCGCACAATGCAAACACAGATTACGCACAGAGGTTATCCAGATAACCTTGTGAACATCTTCATATCTGAGGAATGTTGTCTTTAAAAGATGATCAAAAAGCGCGTAAAAAGATTTTGCCATTTGTTACATAATATCACCCATCCTTGCCTAATTTCAAAATGATTTTAACCACCAGCTGGCAGCTTCTACAAAACTAGCCCTTGCTAAGAAAAATCTTTAAAAATCCTCTCCATATTTTGAATTTACAAGGAAAATCCTTTGAAGATGTATTCGTTAGAGCAAAACTCTGAGAGTCTTTCAACTTCGTGTCTTTGTGACCGATAGTTGTCGTGTTTGGCCTGTCTACTCTTTGGACCATCGGCAGGGTGATAAGCCGTTCTTACGACACCGAAAGTGTTTACAGACGGAAGTCAGTTCTGTCTCCAACCGGTTTTTCCCAGACTAGAAGGGGACTTGCACGTAAATGTATTTCTGTGATACGTGAAAACCGTCAATCATTTATAAACAGGTTAACATGACCCTATTTAAGCTCGATTATAAGGATATCTGAGACATTTGACGGCTAATATTGGCTTGCCCATTTTGACGGTTGACAGTAAAAATATTGCGATTTTGACGGTTGACCGTTAAATTTTGGGGCATTTGACGGTTAACCCCATTGACACCCTCATAGTTTGCTAATAGGCGTTTTTTAGTTTTCCCAAATTTTTGTCTGCTCAATTTCGGAGACCGATTCATCTGGAATCGGAACTATTTTAATTTCAGATTTCTGTACTAATCTGTTAAGGGTTTTTGACAAATTTGTCCCTGCATGCGCTTGGGCAGCAGTTTGCTGAATTTCACGTCTAAAGCATCATGATGTTAACGTAATCGATGCGAATTTACACTGCATTTCCAAGACCATCGCAAGAAGGAGAAAAAAACGAAACTTGTTCGCCATACTCGCCATATTTGTTTTGTTTTTCAAATTCCATGCCGGCATTTAATATAAATACTGACCACGGAAAAAACTGTGATCTTAACGTCCGTTTCACCCATACCGTGGCAAACCGAGGACGGAGTCTTCGTTGTATTGTGACGAAGTAAATCGAAAAAAAATTCGCGACGATGGTATCATGTATTAGGGGCAGATCCAGGATTACTCTTAGGAGAGGGTGCATCACTAAAGCACTAATGAATGGCGTAGCTGACGGGTGAGGGTTTTCTTTTTTCGCAGAATACCAGCTGTATTAGAAAGCTGCAGGCCATCTCAGGGGGGAGGGGGGCACTTCCTGCACTCTCTGTACCCTCCCCCTCTTATATCCGCCCCTGTTTATGACTGATAATATACAGCAGTTTTCGTGAAAAGTGCAGTACCTATTGGATGGACGATTAACTGATTGCCGACCAGGGTGGGTTGAACCCACAACCTTCGGGTTAGATCACCGCTGCTCTACCGACTGAGCTACAAGGTCAGACGGGAGCAGGCCGTGGGAACTCAAGATGTTAAAGTCATGGCAATGAACATGTACAAGGACAAGGAGGGATTACGTTCTTGCAAACGTTGGCCGTGGAGCACTTATATTTGAACAGACTTAACTGATTAGAGTGTAAATAAATGTGAAGCGCCAGTTTTCTACTCCATATGACATAAGGACATAACGACAACGCAATTTCTAATCGTGAGTATTACAAAAGCTGGTTTACAGTGGTGTCAGCCTGGGTACAATACATATAAATTATTCACACTAATGGCTAACATAGTCATTGGTTTCAAAGTCTCTACGCGTATTTGTGAGTAATAAAGTTCCTTAGACGGTCATTGTTCGCCCTGGGGCGGGACTGGGGAGTACTCCCAGACCGTAGCCCATAGCTATGGGGTTGCTTTACAGTAGCTGGGAGTAAGGAGCATATTGGCTCCAGACCATTACCTCGTACATAAGATATAAAATTTGTACATATTTCCTTACGTCTCTTATTCAGCGTTTTAAGCCCAGATTGATACAAGGGACTGTTATAGTCGACGGCCGCGAACATTATGCGGAGGGCTTTGCGCTGCACAGACTCAGTCAGGTTGTCAAGACAGAGTGGGAGTGCAGCCCATACAGGCGCAGCGTATTCAAGCACTGAACGGATGAGGGCACAGTAAATAGAAACTAGGTCTGCACACGCAACACCCGATTTCCTAAGCAAACGAAGGGCATAAAGGCGTTTACAGGCTTTGGTGACTATGTGCTCTACATGCGCGTTCCATGATAGATCGTGAGAAACATGGACTCCAAGGAGCTTGTACGTCTGCACCTGATGGACAGGGCAGCCCTTGATGGTAATGGGGACCGGGGGACCAGGCTGGTATTAAAGGAAATTAATATCCATAACCTTACATTTTTTAGGGTTAAGGCGCATTCCTCGGAGAGAGGAAAAGCAAAAAATATCGTTCACAATAAGTGGGAGGTAGCTCGGGCTACATCTCGGAATTACCTCAAAGACGGTAGTATCATCTACATACTTTAGTCTACACAGCCAGGTGGCAACTAGACGATTAACTAAAATGGCAAACAATAAGGGGGCTAATTTTGTACCCTGGGGAATTCCTCCGTGAAGGGATACAGGTGATGATAATGATTTCCCTACTTTTACTCTTTGAGATCTCTCAGACAAGAAGGCACCTATCCATCTAATAATGGACGGGTGTACATTGAGAACTCTTCTAAAAGTACGTTGTGATCCACCAGGATAAAGCCTTTGGAAAAATCGGCAAAGAAAATCCGAATAGAGGTGTTACCCCTGTCCAAAAATTGCAGTATGGAATGGAAAAGGTACTCAAGCGCATGCGTAGTGCATTTTTCTTTTACGCAGAACTGCTTGATATCTAACTTACCTAGCACCTACCTGGCTTCGGAGTCATGGATAAAGCCCTCCATTATTTTAGCAAGGAGCGCGGTCAAAGATATAGGTCTCAAGTCCTCTTCCAGCACTTTCGGGGGTTGACCTTGGGAACAGGTACGACGATGGACTGCTTCCACGCACAGGGAAGAACTCCCTCGACCAAGGAGGTGTTGTAGAGGTCACGCACCACTGGGGCAAGTTCGAAAGTGAACTTTTTCCATATGCGGTTAGGTACCTTGCCAGGGCCAGGTGACTTCTTTACTTTTATAGATCTCAGTGCACAGAAGGCTTGGTGAGTTGACACTAGGAACTCCTTAGGGACAGGAATGGTAGCGACATCGTCCGGGGGCTGGAGTGGCGAGAAGTGGGATGTCAGATCGAAGAGGAAGCTGTTGAACTTTTCACACAGGAAGTCAGTGGAAGGGAACTCATTCCCAAGCATCTGCTGCCACTAGTCAGAGCTATTGCCACGCAGCCCACCCAGGTCTTTAATCTCACGCCACCATCTGGTTGAATTACTGTCCTTTAGGTTAGACACCTTGTTCTCGTAGTACGTTCTTTTGCAAGTGCGACATTCCACTTGGGTCTTGTTACGCAGTTCCTGGTACAGGGGAGAATCCTTGCCAAGAGATTTCAGCGCTTTTTTTCCTCTGCGTAATAAGCCGTCTAAGCTTATTTGAGGCCCAGGGCTTGTCGGACGAGCACACCTTGACCCACCGCAGGGGAAGGTACGAATCAATGGCGTTTAACAGGGTTTGATTGAAAAGATCGAAATTTTTAGACACTCTGGACAAGTTAAGCACTGGGCTCCAGTCGAAACTGGTGATCCATCTTCCGAAAGCGTGAAGGCTACTAGTACGCAGGTCACGAGACCAAAAATCTTTCTTTGAGTGGTTGTGGCCGGGGAGAGACTCACACGGCTTGATAGGAATAGTGCAATGATCGCTCCTACCAATCTTCGGTAACTGCTCGGGGTCGCAGAAAACTTTGGGTTTGTTGGTGAGGCACCAATCTAAAGTTCCAGTATCCCTTGTCAAAACCTTCGTAATTTGACTGAGCTCAGTTCTGAGCTTGATTGATCGTTCAGATATGCCTATTGTAGTAGGAGTGAAATCACCATTGATAACAATTAAGCCATCAGGATGTTTTAGGAGGAATGCTTCAGACACCTTTTGTATGTGGTCAATAAGAGCCACATTTTCATCCGCAGCACAAGATGTTGAGTGATAAATAACTCCTAACAAAATGGCTGACACACAACGAGGCAGCTTCAATGGTCTTATATTAATCCATAGTGACTCAATGTCTTGATCTTCGTGCTCGATTAATCTCTGGCAGGGAAAAGTTGAGTCAACATAAGCACACACACCACCGCCCGGTCTTCCAGATCTATCATTTGTGAAGCAGAGGAACCGCGGGATTTCCACCGAAGAGGCAGGAGTCAGGTCATTTAGTCAACTCTCTGTATCGCAAACAATTCCTGCCTTAACTGCCTTGACAACGGTCTGCAGTTCGGTTATCTTTGAAGGCAGGGATCTCATGTTGCTTGAGAGCATGGAGGGGAAACTTCACTTAGAGCGTGACGAGCTCTGGAGAACTGTAGGGGTAGTGCCTGTGGTATCACCCACAGGGAACCCACGTATCTTTGCTCGGCCGGCTCTCTTCGATCTATAGCGTTTTCTTATTCCAAGATCTCCTAATGTTGTCCAAAGTTCCACAGGTAGACGGGACTTGGGCTGAGAAGCTCTGATGGATTTAAGCTCAGAGCTACTATATTGTCTCCTTGCTGTTGTAGACGGTCTTGAGGCAGCTTCGGTTACAGATCCAAGATGGCGGCTCGGACTTGATGATAGGTTCGAGAATATCGGGTGAAACTGACGTCCAAGAACGCTCCAACAATCAGAAAATCTGATAAGGAAGTTAAGAACCAGTACAACAAGTACGTACAGTACATTTGGAGGCCACATGATAAGCAAATTTTCGTTTTTTCTTTCATCTGCTTTTTCAGCGCCATCTTGAATTACGTCATACAAGCATTGATACGTCAATGGCGCACATCATGATTGTTTGTTCCAATGAGATTGTTTCTTACCTCATCTCGACCCCAGATCTCTTCTCTTGACAGAGGGAGAGAAGAGCTCTGAAACAAAGTGTCTCTCATTGGTTTTCGTAAAGAACAATCAAAAGAGTCATTAATTGGCGCATTCATGTTAGCACGAGTAGTGAGCAGGCGCCCGTAAGGTTCAAATAGCCAATTTTTGGCTTCCAAAGCGACTGTCGAACGCACTTCAATAATCCGAGATTACCACTAGTCTTCAATAATTTATGCGCAAAGGATTTTGAGTTTCACTAGCCGAGGCTAAGATAACAGAACAAAATGGGGCAACATGTCTGAAAAAGAGATCAAAACAAATGTCGCCCCAACCAAGGTATCCAAAGTATCCAAGCCAGTCCTAAGCAGTGGATTCCGGATTCCAGGACCCACAATTACTGTAGATTCTGGATTAGAACCCAGCACAATCATAGCGCCTGGAAGCGAAAGGCGCCCACCGCAGACAGATCACGTAGCTGGCGGAATTCCGGCTTCCCAGATCTGGATTTGGGATTCCAAGGATTTGGGAATCCGCATGCCAGGAACGAAAATTGCCTCGACTCCGGAATCCCGCAACAACCGGAAAGTCCCTTCCCATTGCTTCATTCCTCCTCGCGGGTGTAATTACTGTTTACATTTTGGGTATATAGTCATTGGTGTGATTCGTTTCAAGCGGCCAACCGGAAAATGCTGTTCCATTCGTCACATGAAATAAACAAAATTTTAAACTAAAACTTCCGGTTGAATGGAAAGCGCCCAAATGGCCATGAGGAATGCGACAAAACGTGTACTGTTCCATGTTGTCTAACGCCTGATCTCGGCAGACGTGAAAAACAGGTCAGCATGCCATTTGTCCACCTGGGCTGTAACTACTGGAGTAATTTACCCAAGCTTCAAGAAAAGTATTGTAGTTTCATTCTTCCTACTTTCTCAATTCTACATCATTTCAAAGAGTTCAACCATTTTCGTAAATATAAAGGAAACATAATTGCTGGAGGGGAAGGAAAGTCGAACGTGAATTTGGTCCAGTGCAGAGAAAGCAAAACATCAGGTAGGCAAGCCACACACAAGCGACATACATGTGGGAGGCCAGGGCATTTTCTTGTGACAGGTGTGTCTTGCGAGGGATAAGACGTGTGCAAAGCGTGGTAGGAAGGGGCACTGGGCAATCTGTTGTAGGCATGGGGTGGGATCGAAAGCAGAGCAAGAGTGGTGGGAGAGTTAGTGGGAATAATAGTCAACGAAAAAGTAGTGTTAGGTGCAAACCACCGCTGACAACAAATTAATCAAGTGGAATATGATAGTGGAGAAGAACCTTTCGCCTTTCCAGTAAACTTCAGTGGGGAAACAGCATGTCAAGATAACATTGTAGCAGTGAAGATCAATGGTACCGCTACTAAGATGATTTTGATTCAGGGGCGCAGTTTACTGTGCTTGGTGAGGGGTAGTTTCACAGCCTTCTTGTGAGGATTGGCCTTAAAGCAAAATTGCAACCAGAAGAGAGGAATCTTGGTGTCTATGGAAATGGGTGTTTACTGGTGGTTGGCAAATTTCAGGCTACTGAAGAATGTCATGGGTAGACGGTGGTGGAGAAGTTACGGGAGAAGGACGGTGTGTATCAGGTAGCTTAGCTGCTAAGTGCCCATAAGTGCTCAAAGTTAGACGAGAACTAGCGAGTACGACAACAGTTTATTCTGTTGACAGTGACATTGGAAGTACTGCGGACCGTTTTCCAAGTGTGTTCTCTGGAGTGGGCAAGCTGTCTGGTTACCAACTTAAGATGTATATTGATTGCAACGTTACACCAGTAACACTGAAACCGAGACGGGTACCCTACCCATTAAAAGATAAAGTCCAGCAGAAGATGGAAGAGTTCAGTACTTGATCTTGACATCATCGAGAAAGTGTCAGTCCCAAAAACCTGTGTCAACCCTGCTGTATTTGTTCCCAAGCCAACGCAAATGAGAAATTCAAAGGGAGAAATTACCCATTCCCACAGTGGACGAGGTGTTGGAAGAAATAAATGGAAGCACAGTTTTCTCCAAGCTAGACATGAAAATGGGTTTTCATCGAATTTGAGCTCGAAGAATCGTCCAGGGATATCACAACATTTTCAGCTGGTGATTCACTGTTTCTTTGCTGAGTTTTGGTGTGAACAGTGCTCCTGAACAGTATCAGAACACTGTAAGGCGATTGCTGACTGCCCTTGGGCCACCAATATGGCTGATGACATTGTTGTTCACGGGAAAACGACAGAGGAGCATGATAGAAATCTCATCATATTGCTACACCGTTTGCGAGAGAGGAACTTGACCCTCAACAAAGATAAGTGCAAAATTGGAATGAGTCAGATTGTCGTCATGGGACTGCTCTTAAATAAGCAGGGTGTAGGACCAACAAAGGAAAAATTCAGAGCTGTTCGTGAAACAGAGCCCCTCACTAATGTTGCCGATCTGAGGAGTCTTCCGGGACTCATCAGTTTCAGCGCAAGGTTCCTACCAAATTTTGTAACCACAGCAGAACCACTACGGAAGTTGACACGACAGGACACCAGATGGAAGTGGGGCAAGGAGGAAAACAAAGCGTTTGAGGCATTAAAGAGGCAATTGGCGGAGACATCAATGATGGCTATTTATGGCAAAGGTGGAGGTGGTTACTGACGCGAGCCAAGTTGAACTTGGGCCTTGTACAAAAGCAGAAGGGAGTGAAGAGTGCAGTTGCATTTGCCAGCCGTAGCTTAGGTAAGGTTGAGCTTCGTTTCAGCAAAACAGAAAAAGAGGCATTGGAAGTTGTTTGGGTTTATGAGAGGTACAGCCTTTAGCTATTAGGGCTAGAGTCATTTAAACTTGTTACTGACTGTAAAGCTTTGGAGGTTATTTAGGGACCGAAGTCCAAACCATTGGCCGGAGTTGACACATGGGTACCGCGTCTAATGCCTTCCAAGTACACCATGCGACATGTACGCTCAGGCCAGAACATTGCTGACTGTCTACGTATTTTGACGAAGATACCCACTTCATCAAGATGTAATAATATAAGTGAAGAATATGTGAGAATGCTGGCAATCAGTGCAACCCCACGGGCGATGACAACTAGGGAGATAGGGAGAGCTTCCGCTGAGGATGAGGAACTCTTAACCATCCGCGAGTGTTGGAGAACAGTAACGTATGGTGGCCAAACATGAATTCTGTGGTGGAAAGACATTGCAAGAAGTCACTGCTATGACTCCTGTTACCACTACACCGCCGGTTAAAACAACAACCATGCCCTCCAAGCCATGGAGAGACCTTGCAATAGATCTGATGGGTCCGCTACCAACAGGAAAGAGCCTTCCTGTCACTGTTGATTAATACAGTAGATGGATAGAGGTGGGTGTAGTACGGAACACATCTAGAAGTACCATCATCAAGTGACTTGAGAAGCAGTTGACCTGTCATGGATTCCCTGAGACACTACGGACAGACAATGGATCAAACTGAGTAAGCCATGAGATGGAGGAATTCCTGGATGAGCTGGGAATCAAGCATAAGAGGCCTATTTCCTTATGGCCTAGAGCAAACGGGGAGGTAGAACGGCAGAACAAGTCAATGCTTAAAGGAATGTGCGTGGCCCATACTGAAGGAAAACCATGACAACGAGAGTTACAGAAATATCTTCTGGCCTACAGGTCAACACCCCACACTACGACTGGTATCAGCCTTGCAGAGCTATTGTATAGGAGCAAGATCCAAACCAAGGTGCCAGAGTTTGAAAGTACTGACGAGGGGGAGGATAGATCTGGTACCACAGATCAGCAGGCACGAGATCAGGATGCTGAACGAAACAGCAAGGTGCTGAAAGCGCAAACAAGAGACCTGCTGACTCTGACGTGTCAGAAGGAGACAAGGTACTATTAATGAAGCAGAAACAGAACAAGTTGTCTACAACATATTATCCGGAGCCGTATAGCGTCGTTTCCAAGAGACGAGATCTGGTGATCATTGAACGTGGTGAAACCCTGCTAAAGAGGAATGTTAGCCATGTGAAAACGTTCATAGACCATGAACAGACACCTGTAATGGAACCAGTTGTTCTTACTAACCCTCGATCCGTTGTTAGCCCAGGAGAACGACCCGCTACTGTGCCTGCGGATGACACTGCTGTTGATAGGATGCCCGAACAGACTATTGAACCTCGAAGGTCGAGTCGCAAGAGAGCTGAGCCTGATTGGCTTAAAGACTATGTAACATGAAAGACTGACCCAAACTGACTTGTTAAGAACAGTGTTACTTCAGAGATTATATGATTTCGATACAAATTAAGTCTTCAATCTTTGCTATGATTTTGAGTGGCAGATATTTCGCTGAAAGAGATTTGTCTACATTTCGCAAACAGAGCTTTATTAACTTTTATCGTTGGATTGTTACAGTTATGCCATTTAAAACAGTTATGCCTTTTAAAAGGGATTCCTCATAGCTTAGTTTTATTATACTCATTATTTTAGTTTCATATTGGGGCCGAGTTGCAGTGATTGTTCTGTGGGCTGCCTGTGTAACCCGTGCCTGTAGTGTGTTCTGGGTAGTAAATAAAGTTAAGATGGCGGACTAGACATGTGAGTGTGTGTTGTGGAATGTAACAGTCTGGCCTGGGTTGCTCGAAGCATGGTTAACGCTAACCAGCGTTAAATACCATAGAAACCTATAGGTTTTGATACCTCTTAACCAACGGTTAGCGCTAACCAGGCTTCGAGCAACCGGCCCCTAGAGTACAGACATTATAGAAAGCAAACCTGGAGTCCTGGCTTCCAAGTCTCATATAGGTCTTGACTCTTTTACTGATGGTTATTTTGTTTCGGAGGCTATATTGAAGAGCCATTCCAGTACGGTCTTGGTTAGCGGCATTTTGTCGAAATGTTATGATGAATGGGTTAAAATATGTGCCTTGGGATTTATGTTCAGTGTCATACGTAATGATTATAAGATTCCGTTCTGTGGTATGCATTTCAATTCAGCCGCTGCCTGGCATCCGCTTACTGGCGAGTCCATGCAAACAATAGTTTAGCCTTGCGGAAGAATCGGCGAACTTGTTTCAAGTTCACGTTACTTCTGAGTATTTAACATAGCGATGTATTGAACCGCTTTTTTGTCCACCTGATATTATTAATCCCCTTTTCAGTTCCTCTGCAACTTTCAGTAAGAAAAGATTTATACTTGATTTGAGGCACTTTAATTTTTGTTTTTTAAGCAAACATTACTGGTGTGAAGATATTTCCACAGCCCTGAAGATCTTTTGTGAGGTTTTTTGTTCGTCAGTGTTGTCACCTAAAGTCTGATTATATCCACTGTGTCTGTGACATAGAAATTTTCCCTGACCATGGAAAATTCCTAACTTTCTCCCGCGTTTCTGGGGACCGAAAAGTTTAGATATTTTCCTTTTGTAATTTTGCCTTTCGGCTTATCCTCCGCTCTGCATTTGCTTTATAAGTTACTCAAGACTTTATTGACTTACTAGTGGAGAAGAAAAATGAAGCCAAGTTCAGTAGTTTGTCAATTAACAGTAGCTTGTTTTACTCGTTGTTTCTTTGTTAATGAGGAAAAGTCGCAGTGGGAACCGACGCAAGTTATCACTTGGTTGGCTATTGTAATGGATACTTTTGAATGTTCAGACTGTATCATCTGTTACTGAATGCAGAATCTCTCAGTTCAAAAGCCACACTGATACTATTTTAGAAACGCCGGACAATGTGGCTGTTTATGCCAGGTTTTTTTGGCCTCTGTGGTAGGCCAGCATGGTTAGTTTACAGACAACACAAACGTTGTGAGTATTGTTCATTACGGCAGCTAAGTGCCTGAACCGCAGCTTCTTTCTCGTCTGCTTCGGATTTAGTTCTTCTCTTTATGTTAAGTAAATTCTTTGGAAATGTAATCTTACCGCTTTTCGCTTGAGTAGGCTTTTCGACTTTGACGATTATACGTTTAATGATGAAGTATTCACCAAGTTGTAGATCAAGGTTGGGGCCTCACACAGTTATTAGGTTTTCTTGCAGCTATTATGCTAAATTAGCTTGCTTTAATTCTTAGTTTTTACCATCCCAGGACCGAGGCGGTTGACGTCTTTACTCAAGATTCGGATTTGATCGATATCGGGCTACATCCACCTGTGTCAAAAGTTGTTAGTGTTCTTTCTCATTTGAGAACGTGTAAGGCCGAAGGAAGCCTTGTGATTTTCTTGCGTAAAACAGCCTGTTTTTTGTGCCAAGATGGTAAGCACTAGTACCCATGTGTTCATGACTGGCTGTTCCTGCCCGCGTTTTAGATACTGTTTGTAAGGGGCAAAGCTAGGAACAGCATTTTTGGTGCTAGCACCCTTGTTTCCTCGTTAGCTTTTAATCGCCTGAGAGAATGTTTTTGTCGGCTTTTGTACTTATGGACTAGCAGCTGCCCCAAGAGAACGAATTTTTTAAAGGTCTTTTGTTACCTTTCTGTAATATATTTTTTTGTATTTACGTCCCGTTGTTAGAATATCGTTTTGTGGCTTTTATCCAATATTCACGTTTGTAATGTTACGAAGGTGTGCGGCCGAGACTTCCAAAATAAACCTAACGGTTTATTTCTCTTGCCTGGTGAAGCAGAAAGATGGAATTTCTGGCGATTGAGTGGAACGAAAACGCCTGGAATTATGTATTTCTGCCTTACCAGAGCGACAGGGCCTGGGTAACCGTTACAGTAGGTGTTAGAGGCGGAGTTTAGCTAGTGACTGTTGTA
Organism: Montipora capricornis; assembly: GCF_036669925.1. NCBI lineage: Eukaryota > Metazoa > Cnidaria > Anthozoa > Scleractinia > Acroporidae > Montipora > Montipora capricornis. The sequence goes on along the minus strand of NC_090885.1, from coordinate 13,569,021 downwards.
TTTAAGCTAGTTATAGCATATGATTAGTCATTCTAGGTCGACATCGTTTACCCGCAGTTTTGTGCTGCCTCAGTTTTTAGCTCCGTCTCTCATCATTGTGTAGCTCTTTGCGTATTCGTCTTCTAGAGGTTATGATTGCCAATTCAGTGCAGCTTCCTGTGGCTTTTCTCATAGTTTAATCAAGTTTGCAAGGTTACCGATTCTCAAGTGCTGAGCCATTCTAGGCCTAACTTGTAGTTTAAGCTTCCTTTATGCTTTTAATTTTATACATCATCTGTTACGCGAATAGATACCTTTAAACCCCGAAGTGTTTGCAGGACTGCGTTTGGTTCGGGGAATACGTTTCAATTTTTCCCAGAGGGTTTTTGATTTTTCGTATCCGTCAATGCCGCTATTTTTGTATTTCCCTTGCTGTATTATGTTTGAAACAG
>NC_090885.1:13543590-13553590 GCF_036669925.1 Montipora capricornis | reverse complement strand
GCTAAGCAAATCAAGATGATGTATTCCCACGTAACTTTCATGGTTGATGCTGTGGCAAGATTTTTTCGTAGCCGAATGCAGTTAAGTGGCTGTGTTGCGAGCGGAGCAGCTGCCGTCGGCTCAACTGTTTCTCATCTTGATGCTTACATCATTCCCTTCAGTTGGCATTTGAATGGGCTGAGTGGCAAAAAGAACAAATACGTTAAAACTGTAGAGTCTGTTCGATGACGTTTTTTGCGTCAGCTGCAGAAAAATAATGCAGGGCGTAAAAATGCTTGCGACATCAGTTTATCAGGTTTAATTTGTAAAAACTAGCATTCAGATGTTTTTTTGGCTCAGAACCTCTTTGCTAATTCAGAGATAATTCCCTACCAAGTAAAAATAGAAACTACCTTATTACATGAAGTTTTTGCGGCACGTTAATTTCGCGAATTTCGCGATATTGAAAAAATCGCGAAATTTAAGTGACGCGAACAAATTATAAGTGTCGCGAACATAACATGACCCGAAAAAAAGTGACCTACATTATGTCAATAACCAAGAAAGAACGAGTTTATTACCACTGAAACGTTTACAAAGTCACATTGTTTTTACTGTTCTGAGGCAATGTCTAGGTCAACCTTATCGCTACTGCTTTATATCTCCTCTGCAGACGGCACCTCATTTGTACCGTCTTCAAACAGTCCTGGCTAGCTCCTGTAATGCTGTTCCACTCGCTTAATGGCTTCCGTGTTCTTTGAAGATGTTTCTATTATAACTGTCGCCTTTACTGGAATTTCCAAACCCCGTTGTTAACGAATGTCGACCTTAAGCTATCGGTTTTGGAACCAATACATTCAACTTGTTTGGTGGAAATGTCACATTATAACTTTTTCACCAGTTCACCTGGGAGTGTTCATGTATTGAAAATATGGCAGAAGGCGGGAATAAAAGGTGTATTAACTAGAAGGGAAGTATTACTGCCAGCGTATCATCGCCAATGAAATGTAAATTGTGTGTTACTCAAAAACAATAAATTAAAGTGATTCAAGACATAAATTTCCGCAAAATCGCGAAATTTAAGTGTCGCGAAATATGCTCACATCAAAATCGCGAAATAAACATGTCGCGAACATTTCATGTAATAAGGTAGTAAAAGTTAACCGTGTCAATTAAACTTATACAAAAGGTGAGGGCAAGGCAACACTTACGTACAGATTAGAACGGAGAGGAACGATCGGACGTTCTCAAGTGAAGTTAGTTGATAAACCGATGCTTCGAATTCTGGTGATTTAAGGTCACTGAGCACAGTTTTTAAGCAATTATTCTTCCATTTCTGCCATATTTATGTACTTTTTGCCTAGAAGCTCAAACTTGCTCACTGATAAATACTACAACGAAAGATCACGAGGGTTTATGCTTTTGACAGTTTATGTGCTCTGCGAGTTGTTACCATGGGAACGCATCTAGATTCAATATAAGGTTTCAGTATTCCCCAAATGACAACCTCACGTCGTCGCTGCTTCACGGTCACAAGTTTTATAAAAACCCCAAAAAAGTATATATTTTCTGAAAGCTTACGAATTTTAGATTCCGATTATTAGTTGATTTAAGGCAAGAAATAAAGACCCTTCCTAACATAGCGCTCATTTTCTACAAATTGAGTTCATGTCCGGTCAGAATTTAACCGGAGAAAGTGAGCGACATCGCTATGTTTTCTTCAGACCAGGATCTAAAAAACCGTGTCCGGGAATTATGATCAATTGTCTGGTTTATTTTTATACGCTCTTAAGGTTTACGTTTTTATGAAACAAGCATTAGCTTTGCTTAAATACTCAATACTTTCGAAGGAGGCAAAAAATAAACGTTCCCGGACATGGCTTTTTTGCCACATTATCGGACAACATTCTTGCCTAATTTCAGCGAAAATGGATGAAAACTCGCTGTAAACGAACTAGAAACGTGCACCACATTCGATGAAATTTTAGTTTTAAGAAATAAGGCAAGTTGTTGACAGCTTCTAATTAGTGATAAGTTATTCATAGAATCGTTTTTCCTTTACAGCTTTGTCTAAAAGAAACCTTTTCTCGCTGAACTTTTTTGCAATTGAAAAAACTGAGGTGTACCTGGGAATAACAAAAACTAAAATTTGGCATAATTATCAATTTTGGGGTATATTAATACCTTAAAACAAGGTCTAAGGGATGTTTATTCCTCTTTTATGCAAAATTTATTCATTACTTTTTTTGAGGATATTTTCTTACCTGAAAAAATCTAAATAAAGTACGTTTAAATTTACAAGTTGACGGTTATTACTTTTTTTTAATGTCGTTTATAACACGAAATTAAAGGGCAAATTTGGCTGTAATTTTTAATAAAACGATGTCATTCTGCCCACATTATCCTACATTGAATAATCCAATTAGTCCTATAATTTGAGCATTAAAAATGAGGTTTTTGGTCTTCTACTGTGTCTACCGGTAATTAGACCAATTTCGATATATCAAAATTCAGTCCTAAACAAAAAGCATCATCTCGACGCTCTGGGGAATAAATTTATGAATTTGTATGAGTTTATTCCCCAGGGCCTCGAGATGATGTCTTTTGTTTAGGACTGAATTTTAATACATCGAAATTGGTCTATTACCGATATCTATAACCTATTACCTGTTTAACAAGAAAAACTACTTTAAAACGCATGGAACCGCAATGGGTACAAAAATGTCAGTATCTTTTGCCAACATTTTCATGGCTGCTGTTGAAACAGAACTAAGTTCATACAAGCCGGTTCTTTGGAAAAGATGCATCGACTACATCTTTTCTCTGTGGAACATAACCAAGGAAGTAATAAACAATTTCACATTTCAGTTTGCTGAATTTCACGTCTAAAGCATCATGATGTTAACGTAATCGATGCGAATTTACACTGCATTTCCAAGACCATTGCGAGAAGGAGAAAAAAACGAAACTTGTTCGCCATACTCGCCATATTTGTTTTGTTTTTCAAATTCCATGCCGGCATTTAGTATAAATACTGACCACGGAAAAAACTGTGATCTTAACGTCCGTTTCACCCATACCGTGGCAAACCGAGGACGGAGTCTTCGTTGTATTGTGACGAAGTAAATCGAAAAAAAATTCGCGACGATGGTATCATGTATTAGGGGCAGATCCAGGATTTATCTTAGGAGAGGATGCATCACTAAAGCACTAATGGCGTAGCTGACGGGTGAGGGTTTTCTTTTTTCGCAGAATACCAGCTGTATTAGAAAGCTGCAGGCCATCTCAGGGGGGAGGGGGGCACTTCCTGCACTCTCTGTACCCTCCCCCTCTTATATCCGCCCCTGTTTATGACTGATAATATACAGCAGTTTTCGTGAAAAGTGCAGTACCTGTTGGATGGACGATTAACTGATTGCCGACCAGGGTGGGTTGAACCCACAACCTTCGGGTTAGATCACCGCTGCTCTACCGACTGAGCTACAAGGTCAGACGGGAGCAGGCCGTGGGATGTTAAAGTCATGGCAATGAACATGTACAAGGACAAGGAGGGATTATGTTTTTGCAAACGTTGGCCGTGGAGCACTTATATTTGAACAGACTTAACTGATTAGAGTGTAAATAAATGTGAAGCGCCAGTTTTCTACTCCATATGACATAAGGACATAACGACAACGCAATTTCTAATCGTGAGTATTACAAAAGCTGGATTACAGTGGTGTCAGCCTGGGTACAATACATATAAATTATTCACAGTAAGGGCTAACATAGTCATTGGTTCCAAAGTCTTTACGCGTATTAGACGGTCAGTGTTCGCCCTGGGGCGGGACTGGGGAGTACTCCCAGAGAGTAGCCCGTAGCCATGGGGTTGCTTTACAGTAGCTGGGAGTAAGGAGCATACTGGCTCCAGATCATTACCTCGTACATAAGATATAAGATTTGTACATATTTCCTTACGTCTCTTATTCAGCGTTTTAAGCCCAGATTGATACAAGGCACGGTTATATAGAGTCGACGGCCGGGAACATTATGCGGAGGGCTTTGCGCTGCACAGACTCAACCAGGTTGTCAAGACAGAGGGGGAGTGCAGCCCATACAGGCGCAGCGTATTCAAGCACTGAACGGATGAGGGCACAGTAAATGGAAACTAGGTCCGCACACGCAACACCCGATTTCCTAAGCAAACGAAGGGCATAAAGGCGTTTACTGGCTTTGGTGACTATGTGCTCTACATGCGTGTTCCATGATAGATCGTGAGAAATATGGACTCCAAGGAGCTTGTACGTCTGCACCTGATGGACAGGGCAGCCCTTGAAATAGGGGCCGGGGGACCAGGCTGGTACTGGAGGAAATTAATATCTATAACCTTACATTTTTTTAGGGTTAAGGCGCATTCCTCGGAGAGAGGAAAAGCAAAAAATATCGTTCACAATAAGTGGGAGGTAGCTCGGGCTACATCTCGGAATTGCCTCAAAGACGGTAGTATCATCTACATACTTTAGTCTACACGGCCAGGTGGCAACTAGACGGTTAATTAAAATGGCAAACAACAAGGGGGCTAATTTTGTACCCTGGAAAATTCCTCCGTGAAGGGATACAGGTGATGATAATGATTTCCCTACCCTTACTCTTTCAGATCTCTCAGACAAGAAGGCACCTATCCATCTAATAATGGACGGGTGTACATTGAGAACGTGCAATTCTTCCAAAATTGTGATCCACCAGGTCAAAGCCCTTGGAAAAATCGGCAAACGAAATCCGAATAGAAGTGTTACAGTATAGAATGGAAAAGGTACACAAGCGCAAGCGTAGTGCATTTTTCTTTTTCGCAGAACTGCTTGATATCTTACTTACCTAGCACCTGAGTGGCTAAGGAGTAGTGGGTAAAGCCCTCCATTATTTTAGCAAGGAGCGCGGTCAAGAATATAGGTCTCAAGTCATCTTCCAGCACTTTTGGGGGGTTGACCTTGGGAACAGGTACGACGATGGACTGCTTCCACGTACAGGGAACAACTTCCTCGACCAAGGAGGTGTTGTAGAGGTCTCGCTCCACTTGGGAAAGTTCGAAAGCGAACTTTTCCCATATGCGGTTAGGTACCTTGCCAGGGCCAGGTGACTTCTTTACTTTTATAGATCTCAGTGCACAGAAGACCTGGTGAGTTGACACTAGGAACTCCTTAGGGACAGGAATGGTAGCGACATCGTCCGGGGGCTGGAGTGGCGAGAAGTGGGATGTCAGATCGAAGAGGAAGTTGTTGAACTTTTCACACAGGGAGTCAGTGGAAGGGAACTCATTCCCAAGCATCTGCTGCCACTAGTCAGAGCTATTGCCACGCAGCCCACCCAGGTCTTTAATCTCACGCCACCATCTGGTGGAATTACTGTCCTTTAGGTTAGACACCTTGTTCTCGTAGTACGTTCTTTTGCAAGTGCGACATTCCACTTGGGTGTTGTTACGCAGTTCCTTGTACAGGGAAGAATCCTTGCTAAGTGATTTCAGCGCTTTTTGCCTCTGTGTAATAAGCCGTCTAAGCTAATTTGAGACCCAGGGCTTGTCGGACAAGCACACCTTGACCCGCCGCAGGGGAAGGTACGAATCAATGGCGTTTACCAGGGTTTGACTGAAAAGATCGAATTTTTCAGACACTCTGGACAAGTTAAGCACTGGGCTCCAGTCGAAATTGGTGATCCATCTTCCAAAAGCGTGAAGGCTACTAGTACGCAGGTCACGAGATCAAAAATCTTCCTTTGAGTGGTTGTGGCCGGGGAGAGACTCACACGGCTTGATAAGAACAGTGTAATGATCGCTCCTACCAATCTTTGGTAACTGCTCGGGGTCGCGGAAAAGCTTGCGTTTGTTGGTGAGGCACCAATCTAAAGTTCCAATATCCCTTGTCAAAACCTTCGTAATTTGACTGAGCCCAGTTCTGAGCTTGATTGATCGTTCAGATATGTCTGTTGTAGTAGGATTGAAATCACCATTGATAACAATTAAGCCATCAGGATGTTTTAGGAGGAATGCTTCAGACACCTTTTGTATGTGGTCAATAAGAGCCGCATTGTCATCCGCAGCACAAGATGTTGAGTGGTAAATAACTCCTAACAAAATGGCTGACACACAACAAGGCAGCTTCAATGGTCTATATTAATCCATAGTGACTCAATGTCTTGATCTTCGTGCTCGATTAATCTCTGACAGGGAAAAGTTGAGTCGATATAAGCACACACACCACCGCCCTGTCTTCCAGATCTATCATTTGTGAAGCAGAGGAACCTCGGGATTTCCACCGAAGTGGCAGGAGTCATGTCATTTAGTCAACTTTCCGTATCGCAAACAATTCCTGCCTTAACTGCCTTGACAACGGTCTGCAGTTCGGTTATCTTTGAAGGCAGGGATCTCATGTTGCTTGAGAGCATGGAGGGGAAACTTCACTTAGAGCGTGACGAGCTCTGGAGAAGTGTAGGGGTAGTGCCTGTGGTATCACCCACAGGGAACCCACGTATCTTTGCTCGACAGGCTCTCTTCGAATTATAGCGTTTTCTTGTTCCAAAATCTCCTAATGTTGTTTAAAGTTCCACAGGTAGACGGGACTTGGGCTGAGAAGCTCTGATGGATTTAAGCTCAGAGCTGCTATATTGTCTCCTTGCTGTTGTAGACGGTCTTGATGCAGCTTCGGTTACAGATCCAAGATGGCGGCTCGGACTTGATGATAGGTTCGAGAATATCGGGTGAAACTGACGTCCAAGAACGCTCCAACAATCCGAAAATCTGATAAGGAGGTTAAGAACCAGTACAACAAGTACGTACAGTGCATTTGGAGGCCACATGATAAGCAAACTTTCCACCCGAAGGTAAAAAGTCGGAGCTCACAAAACTCGTGGCAGCCCAAGAGGCGCCGCTGACCAATAGGGTAAGCTTTAGCAAATTTTCGTTTTTTCTTTCATCTGCTTTTTCAGCGCCATCTTGAATTACGTCATACAAGCATTGATACGTCAATGGCGCACATCATGATTGTTTGTTCCAATGAAATTGTTTCTTACCTCATCTCGACCCCAGATCTCTTCTCTTGACAGAGGGAGAGAAGAGCTCTGAAACAAAGTGTCTCTCATTGGTTTTCGTGAAGAACAATCAAAAGAGTCATTAATTGGCGCATTCATGTTAGCACGAGTAGTGAGCAGGCGCCCGTAAGGTTCAAATAGCCAAATTTTGGCTATAAGAACCCTGAGACGCATGTTCTCCTACATAGAGTTTCCCAGAGCCTGGAGTACATCCGAGGCTGTGTTGACGAGAATGGTTTATTTCCCTACGTACCCTTCTCCTTGGCTTCCAAAGCGACTGTCGAACGCACCTCAATAATCCGAGATTACCACTACAGTCGAACCACGATTAAACGTACTCGACGGGACCTCAGTAGAAAGTCCGGATAATCGAGAGTCCGGATAATCGAAAATATGAATATTAATGAGACAACAATATAAACAAAAGAAATAAAGATAGCACATTTTTAACTATGTTTTTAATTACAAAAGTCTTCTTCTATGAACTGCCCCTATACTCATGTACACTGTTTATAAATGAAAACCTATTTGTCATTTCTAAAAAAGTGAAGCACAGTAGTTTGCTTTAAAGTCTTATAACGAGATCGCATGGCGAAGTCCATCATACGGCAAAGTTGCATGACTTGAACAGGGTCAACAGTGTTCTGTCTTTCCATCCAGGACAAGCACTTTTTAAAACATTCTGTTGCCTGAGAGAACAGATCGCTTTCGCTTTGTAGACATGCTGTCGTTTGTCGTGACCGTTGCGTGCGTTTACATGACCCACGCTCATCGAACTGATCAAGCATGACATTCCCTTAGCAACAAAACAAAAACAATACTGAACCAATCAAAACTCAGCTGAATGCATCAGAATGCTCCTTGTCGCCGAGCGCTAAATCTTTTGAAAGCAAAGCGGTAAATGCGCTGTTTTGAACATACTTTTCTTGATTTTAATTAAACATTTTTTACCTCTGAAAGCTTTTGATATCAAAGCTTATTAATATTCATGAAAAAACGGGACCAGAGAAAAAGTCCGGATAATCGAGGTCCGGATAATCGAGGTTCGACTGTAGTCTTCAATAATTTATGCGCAAAGGATTTTAAGTTTCACTAGCCGACGCTAAGATAACAGAACAAAATGGGGCAACATGTCTGAAAAAGAGATCAAAACAAATGTCGCCCCAACCAGGTATCCAAAGTATCCAAGACAGTCCTAAGCAGTGGATTCTGGATTCCAGGACCCACAATTACTGTAGATTCCGGATTAGAACCCAGCACAATCATAGCGCCTGGAAGCGAAAGGCGCCCACCGCAGACAGATCACGTAGCTGGCGGAATTCCGGATTCCTAGATCTGGATTTGGGATTCCAAGGCTGAGGAATCCGGATGCCAGGAACGAAAATTGCCTCGACTCCGGAATCCCGAAACAACCGGAAAATCCCTTCCCATTGCTTCATTCCTCCTCGCGGGCGTAATTACTGTTTACATTTTGGGTATATAGTCATTGGTGTGATTCGTTTCAAGCGGCCAACTGGAAAATGCTGTTCCATTCGTCACATGAAATAAACAAAATTTTAAACTAAAACTTCCGATTGAATGGAAAGCGCCCAAATGGCCATGAGGAATGCGACAAAACGTGTACTGTTCCATGTTGTCTAACGCCTGATCTCGGCAGATCTGAAATACAGGTCAGAATGCCATTTGTCCACCTGGGCTGTAACTACTGGAGTAATTTACCCAAGCTTCAAGAAAAGTATTGCAATTTCCTTCGTCCTACTTTCTCAATTCTAAATCATTTCAAAGCGTTCAACCATTTTCGTAAATATAAAGGAAACGTAATTGCTGGAGGGGAAGGAAAGTCGAGCGTGAATTTGTTCCAGTACAGAGAAAGCAAAAAAAAACATCAGGTAGGCAAGCCACACACAAGCGATATGCATGTGGGAGGCCAGGTGTGTCTTGCGAGGGATAAGACGTGTGCAAAGTGTGGTAGGAAGGGGCACTGGGCAATCTGTTATAGGCATGGGGTGGGATCGAAAGCAGAGCAAGAGTGGTGGGAGAGTTAGTGGGAATAATAGTCAGAGAAAAAGCAGTGTTAGGTGAAAACCACCGCTAAGGTCCAGACATCTATTTAATTAATTAGCATATGATAGTGGAGATGAACCTTTCGCCTTCCCAGTAAACTTCTGTTGGAAAACAGCATGTGAAGAGAACATTGTAGCAGTGAAGATCAACGGTACCTCTACTAAGATGATTTTTGATTCAGGGGCGCAGTTTACTGTACTTGGTGAGGGGCAGTTTCACAGCCTTCTTGTGAGGATTGGCCTTAAAGCAAAATTGCAACCAGAAGAGAGGAATCTTGGTGTCTATGGAAATGGGTGTTTACTGGTGGTTGGCAAATATCAGGCTACTGAAGAATGTCATGGGTAGACGGTGGTGGAGACTGTTTTTGTTACGGGAGAAGGAAGGTGTGTATCAGGTAGCTCAGCTGCCCATAAGTGCTCAAAGTTAGACGAGACCTAGCGAGTACGACAACAGTTTATTCTGTTGACAGTGACATTGGAAGTACTGCGGACCGTTTTCCAAGTGTGTTCTCTGGAGTGGCAAGCTGTCTGGTTACCAACTTAAGATGTATATTGATCGCAACGTTACACCAGTAACACTGAAACCGAGGCGGGTACCCTACTCATTAAAAGATAAAGTCCAGCAGAAGATTGAAGACTTCAGTACTTGATCTTGACATCATCGAGAAAGTGTCAGTCCCAACAACCTGTGTCAACCCTGCTGTATTTGTTCCCAAGCCAACGCAAATGAGAAATTTAAAGGGAGAAATTACCCATTCCCACAGTGGACGAGGTGTTGGAAGAAATAAATGGAATCACAATTTTCTCCAAGCGAGACATGAAAATGGGTTTTCATCGAATTTGAGCTCGAAGAATCGTCGTCGTACATTTTCAGCTGGTGATACACTGTTTCTTTGCTG
>NC_090885.1:13526090-13538590 GCF_036669925.1 Montipora capricornis | reverse complement strand
GGCAGCTGCCGCAAGTGAACGAATTTTTTAAAGGTCTTTTGTTACCTTTCTGTAATATATATTTTTGTATTTACGTCCCATTGTTAGATTATCGTTTTGTGGCCTTTTGTAATGTTACGAAGGTGTGCGGCCGAGACCTCCAAAATAAACCTAACGGTTTATTTCTCTTGCCTGGTGAAGCAGAAAGATGGAATTTCTGGCGATTGAGTGGAACGAAAACGCCTGGAATTGATTATTTCTGCGTTACCAGAGCGACAGGGCCTGTGTAACCGTTACAGTAGGTGCTAGAGAGGGAGTTTAGCTAGTGACTGTTGTATTTAAGCTAGTTATAGCATATGATTAGTCATTCTAGGTCGACATCGTTTACCCGCAGTTTTGTGCTGCCTCAGTTTTTAGCTCCGTCTCTCATCATTGTGTGGCTCTTTGCGTATTCGTCTTCTAGAGGTTACGATTGCCAATTCAATGCAGCTTCCTGTGGCTTTTCTTATAGTTTGGTCAAGTTTGCAAGGTTACCGATGCTCAAGTGCTGAGCCATTCTAGGCCTAAATTGTAGTTTAAGCTTCATTTATGCTTTTAATTTTATACATCATCTGTTACGCGAATAGATACCTTTAAACCCCGAAGTGTTTGCGGGACTGCGTTTAGTTCGGGGAATACGTTTCAATTTTTGCCAGAGGGTTTTTGATTTTTCGTATCCGGCAATGCCGCTATTTTTGTATTTCCTTGCTGTATTATGTTTGAAACAGGACTGTTTTATTAAATTTATGTGCGCCAATAGTTGTGGCTTTTATCCAATATTCACGCTTGTAATGTTACGAAGGTGTGCGGCCGAGACTTCCAAGACTTCCAAAATAAACCTAATGGTATATTTCCCTTGCGTCTGTTGCATGGTGAAGCTGAAATTTAGTGAAAATCGATTTTGGAATAATGGCAAAATGGGTTTTGACCGAGGTAACGAGCTGCACGGAGGGCCCACTTCTCCTCACGATGGACCAGGCTCGCAAGCTCTTATTACAAAGAGCGCCTCTAGATAGCCCAAGATTTGAGATTCTGTGGAATTTCAGTCGACGTTTTCTCCTCTGCAGTAAAATGCGCAACAGAAACCGCTGGGGTGATTTCAGTCACTGGAATAAACCAAATGGTTTAAGTCGCAAGGCATTGCACCATTGAGGGTAATTAATCTTTTGCAACTGGGAGAATCGGGATTCTTCGATAAAAGAGACTCGATGCCCTTTAACTTACAACAGTAACGCAGTCTTATATTTTTTAACGGGAGGTCATAAAAAAAAGCTCTGTATCTACAGTGTTATTTGTATCATATCTTTGTACTTAGCATACTTGGGATTACATTTAAAAACTCGCCTTTCTATAGGGACGCTTGAAGCCCATTCAAGCTCACACACGCCCATTCGCAGAAGGCTAGCGTCACATCAATAGATGGGATCCGTGGACCACTTTTGAGGACCGAGCCATCTGCACTTCACCGCATCCGATGACCAGGCGGTCACTTCTCCGTAAACAAAGTGCAAATATAAAGAGCTGTAAATGTCACCTTCCTAACCCTTTTTTTCCGGCGGTATGCCAAGTTTAGGACAAAACTGTATAAACCAGGAGAAATAACCCAATAAATACATTAAAATTAACCCCTGAAAGTTTGCTTGCGAGATTAGTTGGAGCAAATATCTCGGCAAGAATACTTACCACATCGTATCCAACGCCACCTTATGCTTTCACACAATCGCAATCTTTATTTACATATCGTTCTCGCGACTTATGGCGCTGATTGGGGACACCTTCAGACTAGACCACAACACCGGGAACTCAATGCCCTGCTCTTATTTAATAGTGTGGGGGATCTTTAACGTGCGACAGAGTTTATGAACAAGACGAGGCCTAATGGTATAAAATCCAGACCGAGAAGACTTGAAATTCATTCTAACCATTTGCGGAAGTATGTAATTACAAAGGCAGCACTTTCTCTTCAGTTTTTCAAAGACCCTGAGTGTTGATCCGACCGGAGTCAACTCACGACCTCCTGCACGCTTGTCTGATGCTCAACCGAGCCAACCGGTGGTCAGTCAAAATCTTCACAATATTTGACTGAATCGTCATTTTGCTTGTGGGATATTATGATCCCTGTCTTTCGACTTGTGCGTGATAGCTAAAGGCGCTTTTCATTTAACAAAACAGACCAGCCAGACCGGGCATTTGGAAAGACTAACTCTGAGTCACAATGCCTTCAAATTAATTAGCACACTTCGAGGAGAGGAGAATGTGAGGGATTATCATGCAACTGTTCCTTCAAATTGTTGCATTTTCTTTGCAAACCGTCAACGGGTGTGGCCAGACAGTTCTGACAAAAGGAAAGGCCCTAAGTCACAACTCAGTGGAATGCTGAAATCCAACTCGGTCGGACTACTCCTTGATAAGAGTAGCTCTAGAAGGTGCATGTTTCCAATATGTTCTCATTTGATGTCCATAAAGACATACCTAATCACAAGGTGGGCCCACTCCACAAATAATCCATGCTGTGATGTGTTCAACATTTGGGGGAAAAGGTATTCTAGTGTAATTATATGAGCGAACGATTCAGTTAAGAATCACTCAAACTTCTCAATTCTGATCGGAATTCGAACATTCATGGAGGCCATCGTGGGAAGTATTACCAATCTGCTCGTGAAAGTTATTCGGCAGATTTTTTCTAGTGTCTTTCATCAGAATCATCAGTAAATCATACGGCTTCAAGGGTTTGTCTAAATGCAATAAGACGTATTTGGAAAAGCATCCCGCATAATGAAAGCTAGAATTGTGATAATGTTGCTGAATTTGTTTCAATGCACGTTCTGATCTAGAATACGTCATATGTTGAAACACACTTGTCAAATTACTTCTACAACTATGACACACAAGTAACTACTTAGTTTCCTGTCTGTTCCAATGTAATTGGATCACATATTGAAAGACTGGAGATAACGTTTCTTTGACCAAAAGATCATGCTATCACGTATCTATAATTGGTGTATTCAGCACATTATCCAGGCATGAAAGATAAAATTCTTGAGGGCGACGCAAGACCCAGCTTTCTAATCAAATCAGTGCGATTATCAGAAATCGAGTTGTATGGAAATTTACATTCGTCCAGTTCTTTTCAGAGGGTCTTTCCAAAGACTGAGACGAACTCCCAGAGCTCAATTCCGTTTTTATTGGGAGTTGTGAGATTATTTAAACCCTTCAGATCCAAAAATTTAAAAAAAGAGAGAATAGAAACGCACTTAACGAAAAAGAAACATCGCCAGGTCAAATTCCGTTTATTCTTGTTTGCATCTGCAATAAACATATTCATTACCTATTAAAGTTCAGTAATTAGCCACTCTATCTGTAAAGATATATACCCTTCTCTGTCACAGACAGACTTTGAGTCACCATCTTCATCATCATCATCTTCGTCGTCATTAATGTATTAAAGGAAAGATTATAATTGAACTTGGTTTTGGGTTTAACCAGAGTTACTTTATCAGCCATTTCAACTACACGGATTTCCATCTATTCCGACTCGACAGTTTAACTGATCAGGCATGTCAGATGCATGACTGAAATAAACAAGGTAGTATTATAAGAATTCTCTTACTGTTATTTCATCTCTGATGAATTTAAGATACTATTCAGATGTCGGTCTCTGGGCCTCCGTCTCCGCTTTCTAACTTCTCTACAATTAGCGTCGTGTTCAACTTCTCAGAACCACTCTTTTTTCTCTTTGGGGCACATCTTCTCAGTACCCTTTTCAAGATCCGTCTGAAATCTGGCTTGAAAAAGCAGTAAATGATAGGGTTGACCATAGAGCCCAGTGCAATAGTTACTAGAGAAAGTTCCCTCAGCCAAGAGGGTGACAGCTGGTCCAGTAGGACTGTATCCAACTTGCCAACCGCAGCTAAAACGCTGGTCAGATAAATGACTGGCATCCAACTTAAGATAAAGGAAACAGCGATGACAGAAAACATCTTAGCGACTTTTGCTTCGGAAGCAGTATCATTTTTTCTCCCTGTTCTCTTCTCATCTTTATGCCAGCTTATACTGCTTTCTCTTCTCAACCGGTTGACGATGGTCCTGGCTCGGTGAAAAATCTGGCAGTAGGCGACGAACACAAAGACGTAAGGCACAATTACGCATAATAATTGAAGCAAAGAAAGGTATATAGTGTATGCCAGTTTATTCTGCGGTGGGTTGAAACTCAACGGTATGATGGCTATTGCAATCGGTATAGCCCAAGACGACACTATAAGTTTAATAAAGTGCCTCTGCATAACAGCAAGGTAATCAAATGGTCTTTTAATCGCCAGATACCTGTCTAGAGTAACAGCAACCACATTTGCAACTCCCGTGAGCATTATTATACACACAATGTATCCACTAACTTCCTCGAATTCTGGAACGGTTATTTGCAATGGTAACAGAACCGCACCTGTAAGGATATCGGACACAGCAAGTGAAACAACGATCCCGTTTGTGTATGATCGGAGGCTTCTGTACATGTAGACTAGCAGGCATACGCAACCATTTGTTACAACTACAGGGACACACATGCATCCTAACGTAATTCTAAAATCTGCCGGTAGCATCCTTACGTTTCGATCCACAACTATGCCCAACTTTTCGTAGAATTCTGGCTATATATACTCGTCACCTCAATACACTTCAAAAACGGAACAAACTAGTTAGTAAATGTGCGCTCCTCCATTCGGGAAAGCTTTCCTGCTGGAAGAGGTATTAAATCTCATTCCCTTCGTGAATCATCTAAATACTGCTCATTCCGTGAGTTGGCGTGATAAAAAAACGCATCGGAAGATAAGACCGCGGTATTAATTATAGCTAATTTGACAAGCTATGGGAAAGTGATGAATGATCCGGAAAGATTTTCGCCCCAAGAGTGTTTCCTAGCTAAATCCGGCTTTCAAGTAGTCGTTGCTCGTTTGATCCCCGTGCTCCAGTACAAATAAAATCACACTTCTGGAATTGGCGTCCTGGTAAATTTTACAACATTGAAAATCCCTTGACGAGTAACTCTAGTTTATAAAAATGTATAGGTTTGTGCGTCGTTCTTGGTGAACAAACAAACAAACAAACACTTATCCTACAAAGCGAACTTTGTTTTGCATTTGCCGCACTGGATTATCTCGTTCAATTTTCCAACTGGGAAGGTCAAGTCCCATGGGCAATCAGAAAATTTCATATCCACCTAATGACGATGAAGGCAAAGGTTGTTTATTGTACTTTAAACGAAGTTAATCGTCACCATGTATCTATAATTATACTAATGTCTTTCTTCCTACTGGATGCAGATCCAAAGTCAATGATCACAATACAGACCATTTCTACAGAAGACAACCGTGACTGGGGTGAAACGGACAAACAGTTATGTAACAAATATGTTTGGTTCTCAATTGTTCATTGTAAATACATCTTGTCCTGAGTATTATAGCAATTAGAAAAGCTTAATCCACTTGCCATTTGCCCAATGCTCAGAAATGTGATAGCTTCGTGTTAATTCAGCCGCCTACGACAACTCGGTCGATGATGAATGAGGGGAAATCTGATGGTTTAGTGCCGACAATATCCAGGTGCGCTTTTCCAATGGGCCACTTTAAAAATGATTCGGTTGTACATGTAACGATGCAAAAGTACATTTAATAAAAGAACGAAGGAACAGATCATGCTACGTGACTCGACGAGATGAGAACATGCAGCACGTCTTTAGGGGATTGTAATTTTTTTGCCGATAAAAGAGGAAGATAATCTACTGCTAAATAAGTTAAGAAATTATTATTATTATATTATTATTATTATTATTATTATTATTATTATTATTATTATTATTATTATTATTATTAACAGTTATCATCGGATTATAACATTCCGTAACGTTCTTCCCGCTGAGAGGAAGAAAAAAAAAACAATCGCATATTTTATGGCCTCGAGCATAACATTAATAATACCGGAAAATTCCACCCGGCAGAATGTGATTATCAAAGAATATACATCTGGCCCCAGTTGTTCAAAAGGTGGATAACGCTATCCAACGGATCAATCACTAGCCATTGGATAGCGCAACTGGTTTCGCTATGACCTATCCACTGGATCGTGATTTATCCGGCGGAGAGCACTATCCATCGTTTGAACAACTGGGGCCTGGGTAATAATTTTTTGCCGTGGAGCGTGATATTCACGGGTCTCCTTTTCCGTAAATTCCCGGAGAAATAGGGCCGCCATATCTCAATATATAATATTATTATACCAGTTTTCTTCCCTGAGAAAATGCATCTTTTTGTTTTTGCTGTTGTTGTTGTGTTGTTGTAATTAAATAACTTTCACATGTATTAGTATTTCACGATAGACAATATGATGCACAACGTGCTGGTTCACATTAATTACAACTAACAATGAAAGCTGACGACAGAGTCACATTTACACAACCTTAAAAAAGAGGAACATACAGGGTGCCTATCCTACCAGCTAACGTATATCAAAAACTTCTTCCATTGCTCGAAATGCTTTATTAATTTACTCTGTCTAAATGCTATTATTTTCTCTAGTTGATACTGGTACAGTCTTGATATCACTGAATTGGACTCAGAGACACAGAAAAGACTGGTGTATATACACAACTGGAGTTCAACTTACACTTAAAAACTTTGTCGCCTTAACAATAAGAAATAAGTGGAATTCCATTTAAAAATGGATATGATCAAGCAAGATTTGTTTTAAGCCCCAGAACGCGATGTCCTTGCGGGAATTATTCAATGATTGTGACATGGTTGTTCATAATCATGCTTTGCCTGATTAAGCATTGCCAGGATCATAAGCAATACGGCTTTCTTGTTGAGGTTGTGTCAGACACCGGGGATGAAGAAACCAGTGTTTGCAATTAAATGGATTTGACCTTAAATTTCTTTGTCCCTTTTGTTTATGTCATTTGTGTCTTCTTGTATCTTAAGTACCTAACAGAGGTAAAAGTCCTTTGATCAAAATAGAAAACATTAAAACCGACGTTTTCAAATAACCTGATTTATAAATTGCCAAGCTAAAATGTTTCGGCAGCTATGCCGTGCAAACAAAATATCAAATCCCATTTCTTCGAGACATCATGGTGGAGATTTTTTTTTTAACACAGCCGGATAAGGACCCTGGCTCTTTGCCATTTTATCCCACCCAGTTTTTATCTTGTATCTTTAATCGAGTTTTGAAAATGAATTTACTACTGAGAGTTCATATAGACCACCACTGGGATCACTTCCAATTTGCTGACCTTTACTTGTTTGGGGTACGTGTCAAATTCACTTTGTGATGTTCTCTAAACTGTCCGATTCATGTTTACTATTTGATCAGAGAGGCACATGACGAGGGGCTTAGAGTTTTCCCGAACGGGATATTTTTGAAACCGTGGCGTGTGATTGTGCATTCAGTGGTACTCGATTTTTGCATACGTGTAATTTTTGTTTTTTAAGTCGGTCGCATTTTGTTGTTGTTGTCGTTTTTTGGCAACACTGTCAGGAAGATATAATCAGTACAACGCAGAGGCTTATTCCATGCTAAAAATACAATCTCTTGGATTGACGTCAACTAGTTATCCAAACTTGATATCTCAAGTGATTGGTCATGAGTTGGTTTAAAATAACACTAAGAACTCCCACACCAGACGGGAAATACATCGAAAAACAGTCAAAGCATTTTTTTTTCAGTTTTTGCTTTGCTCAACATGTTTTCACTGTCGAAGCTGATCCACCACTCCACGCCCAAGGTTTCAGTATCGGCCATTGCATGCACTACTTCAGGTGCTATCTGCAAATATACGTGCTATCAAACAAACAGACGGAAGTGTTATGATAACTTATCTGAACCTTCCAAATATTTTATCAAAGTTCTTTGTGGAGCTAATTGGCTTTTTAGAACGGCCTTCAATGTAAACAAACTTTGCTTTACTTTTTCTTGCTGGTTGGGTAATGAATTAAAACGTAAAACGTACCCCGGAATATAAATTTAAAAATATTTTTTTTTGGCAACCTACATTTGTCATTTCATGGTAGAAATGATCCTTTCATGCAGTTACTTTTTGATCCACGTGAGATGGCGCTGAGAATTGTATGCAACCCAATATAAAGAAGATAAAGAAATAAGCTAACTGAAAATATTAGGAAGGGAAAAGGGAAGTACATTTTCATGATCTAACAACATAATCAGCTTTCTTTTCTGAGCTGCTTAACTCCTTAAAGGCTTATCGTAAAAGTTGTGGCCGTTTGAACTTGCTTGAAATTGACAGTGTCCTCATACGATAAACGTTATCTGTAACCATTATGAGGGTGCGCTCAATCTCTCTTATAACTGGGCTCGATTATCAGCCACTGGGGACTTTAAAGCCTGGCGCCCACTTGTGCGATTTGCGATGAGCACAAGCATAAACATGAGCAGGCATAAGCATAAACACAGGTATAAGCACAAGAAAAGGAAATTTCTCCTTCCCTTGTGCTTGTACTTATCTCACGCTTGTGCCTAATTCTAATCACAAATGAAGACCGGCGGCACGAGTTAAGCATAAGCACCAGCATAACGATTTGTGTGCAATCTTATATCTTACTAGATCTCCGACGTTACTAAGCTTGCGTATGCCCAATTTTCCTCGGCTTGTTTCACCATGTGAACGTTGCTAAAATCATCAATCCTTGTGCTTACGCTTGTGCTTATCACACAAGTGGCAACGGGGCTTACGATCTACGACGCGGTCGTCAAAGAGAAAGCCGAAAAACAACAATATAATGGGTTAAAAGAGGAAAAATAATCGTGCTGCACGTGCATCACGCATTTTAGCGCGTATTTTTGCGACACTCTCCACGACGACCTGAAATCACCAAATTTGAGGTTTTGAGTTTAGAAATGTGAATCTTTCATTCTCTGTTCTACTCTGAAACCGCTCGAACCGTTTATGTTTAGCTAGGATTACTTCGTCCATATTGCAAAACGTGAACAACATGGAATAATCGCGAAAGACTTACGATATTGCAGAGTTCTATTTTGAGGTGACCTTTTCGTCGACGTCGCCTTCGTCATTCCGTTTAAGTCCCTACTATAAGTTGGGAAAGGCACCTTCACCCCTCTCTCGTGGAAGAAAGAAAACCAAACTCGAGAGAGTGGCGGAAATCGCGCCTTTCTTATCACTGAATAAAGGTGTGAATCATTTGCCTTGCAACACTCAGAAAAAAGCAAAAAGCACCCTGCCACCAGAGCCTTTCTACTCGACGAGAAAGAAAGGTCTCTGCAGAAATGGGTATCAAGTCTTCATTGAGTACGCGCAAACCGTTGCTTGTAGACAGTTTCAAACCCAAGGCCAAGTCTCGATCGCACTCCAAAACGCCATATTGAAGGCTCGATTTTGACCTTCGTCTTGCCAAAAATATGATGCGCGCGCTGTCTAAACTGGTTTGACCGGAGTGAGGGGATGATGTTCCCGGTTTTGTCGCTGTCCTCTGCGAGCTCGAGTACGTTCTTTCCAGCAGAAGTGGCCGGCTTGGCGTAATGTCTCTGAAAAGGATTGCGGTGTATGAGGCCACCTAAGCAAAAAACCGCCACAAGTCAACAGGACTTTGCCGAGTGCTGGGACAAAAACTTGACACGATTTGTCCAGAGCCTCGCTTGCTCGCCCTCTGGAGAGTTTTAGAGAGGCACTACAGTAAAAACCCGCAAGTAAGAACCTAAAAATTAAGAACCTGTTAGCCTAAAATTTGCCATTTATATCCCCTATAAACAAGAACCTGTTAAGCCTAAGAAAATTAAAATAGGTTCTTATTTTCTAAAATCACATAATTTACTGTAATCATAATCAAAGAAAAACCATATTGCCATTGCTGTAAAACATGATTTTCTTAAGAAAAATGAGTGCAAAATATGTAGTTACAAAGCATACTAAGCAAGTGTAGATCCACACTACTGTATGGTAAATGCAGTGAAGCTAGTAATAATTATAAATAGCAACAATAATAAAAAAATGTATTGAAATATTTGATGCCGAAGTTCCAGGTTAAAAAGAAGGATATGTTGATATATTATATTCAGTTATGCAGGTGTGTTTTTCTCCAAGAATAAGAACCAGTTTTAAGAACCTAAATAGCCTAAAATTCTGTTAAGTACCATTTCTATAACAACCTGTTTAGGCTAACTCCTAAAAATGTAGGTTCTTACTTGCGGGTTTTTACTGTACTACCAGGGTGACAGAAAGCGCGCCAAATGAATCTGTTAACGTTCAGTAATTTAACGAAGCACAGGTCTCGGCATCATTTTTTTTTTTAAATCAGAAGCATAAGAAATACCAATAATTGATAAAGTTTTACAGTTATTGTAGTTGCCGCTTTAATTGTATAGTCTGCGTGGCAGACGTATTTCCGTTGTTATGGTTTCTCTCCACCGAAATGTAAGTCAATTGTAGTGTCTCTTCGGTTGAGCCGAAACGATAATTAACCGGCGGAAGTACGTCTAAAAAGTACGTCTACCACGCATACTACTTTTTAAATTGATACACTTGCGGACGTTTCATGCAGTTGTGTTAAAGATGCCGCCCTCACGGTTCACAATTAACGTTGGCCCTCTTTTGTGCAACTTATTCCAAAACGACCTCATTTATAACATCGGCGATAGCATTTTTCCAATGTACACGGATGGTTATCAAGTGCCCGATGCTGTTCGCTAAAGAATTGAAAAACTTTGGAAACAGCTCTGACAGGCGAGGGAATAGATATTTTGAATTGCTGAAATCAAATATGAATTATTACGGATAATTAGCTTATGGCAAAAATTTGAGCAAAAAAATTGAACAACCACATACGAAGTGACCCCCAAATGAAACCATATTTGAGAGTCGTATTAGATGAACACTTAATTAAAATTCAGTAGTAAACTATGTACACTTCACTTAGCTACGAGGGTATCAAGAAAAGAAGGCCCTCTCGTGCGACTGAGAAATGTGATTCCCATTGTAAATATTTGGCAAAATTAACAATTAATAAGTGTTTTCTTATGCTTCATTTAGCTTATTTCCAGACAGTGTGGCACCTTTCTAGGGCATCCGGTATTAAGAAGATTGAGTGTATTATAATAGCCGTAAGTAAGAGCAACAACGAAGTTCGATACCTGACCCTGTCAAAATGCCTCTTGCTTACAAGATACTAATCAAAAGAGTATTCCAAAAGTGGGAGGCAGTGTGGCCCAGTGATTCGCGAGGTAGCATTGAGCTTCGGAGATCATCCTGCGTTCAAAGTCCGTTCTGATCAGTGACTGATCACGCTAGTCCTTGCTACCCTAACCTCCGGGCAGTTGGAATTCGTAACAGTTGTCTTCTGTTGTTTGGTTTGATTGGCTCTGAAAAGCCCTTTAGAGGAGCGGTCAACTATGACATGTATTGCAGGGGCTACATCACATTCAGTAGATTATAATGAAACTCAGCTACTCATTGGTCGACATTGTATTTCATACATTGGTGCAGTAATATGATCCAAGCTAAATAGCAGGATCAAGAATTCAGAATCAAAACAGACTACTCCATTGAATATTTAATTTCAATTGATAATTTCGCGCTATACCCAAAAGGTCTTTTTGCGAGAGCACCCGGTTTTTTCGGCTCTAGTTTCACCCGCCGAGAAAAACCGTCTACGAAACCGAGCCGAGATAAAAATTCCGTGACGTCTGCTGTTAACGACCAACCACGCTTCACCTTGCACATTCGAAGAAGTAAAGCGAGAGCTTTTTGCAAGGACCTCGAGCATACGCGTTGGGAAATATGGCGTGATGTAGGAAAGTATGCGAAGTTTTCGGATTTGAAAGACTCAACAAGCATCAAGAGGAAGCCTTGTGATTTGTTGTTGAATCAAAAAAGCGATGTTTTCGAGAATCTTCCAACTGGTTTCGGAAAGTCTGTAGTATTTCAGGCTTTGCCCAGGGATGGATCTGAGAGAGAGAGACTTTATTTTAGAGAGAGACTTCATTTTACGAGGGTAACACGTGACAGTAACTAACATTACTGATAAACTTGTGGCCCTCTAAGGGGAGGGTGCAGGGAGTGCGCACTCCCGCGCCCCCCCCCCCCCCCACCCCTGTGATGACCTGCGGCTTTCTAATACAACTGGTTAGCTACGCCATTCCTTAGTGGTGCACCCCCTCCTAAGAAAATCGTGGATCCTGCCTATTGTGTATTCTTATGTGGAACCAACTCGTGAAGAGAACATTATCATCGTTGTATCGCCGCTGGTTAACCTGATGAAAGACCAAGTCACCCTTGGAATAAGTGCAGCATCACTTAGTGATAGAATGAGATCAGTCGAAAAAGGAAGTTAACATCGGCAATTTTCTAAGGCACGTGTTGCTTGTGATTGTTATTAAAATTATGCATGTTTGCACGTTGGCGTCTAATGTTTAAATCCTATCCGCCAGTGATACTTCTTTACTTTTTAAAGGACCCTACTCAG
>NC_090885.1:13513590-13516090 GCF_036669925.1 Montipora capricornis | reverse complement strand
CTTCAGTTTTTCGGCCAAATTAAAGGTTTCAGGAGGTTAAAGATTGCAATCACGCAGACAGGCTAAAGCTGGAATAAAAAGGTTTGCCTTTCATCGCTGCCTATTATTGAGTACTAGTTTTGCGACAGTTTTAGCAAGATCTTCCATTTGTTGTCGGTGAATGTCCGTTTGACAAGACGCCAAGACATCAGTAGTCTTTTAAAACTTCCTTGACCGTCTCAATAGTGGTTATAGTAGCCAGTGTGACATCCTCTGGGAGGTAATCATGATTCCTTAGAGCGACATTTGACGAAACTCGGAAAATCAATTTTAAAGTCTAAAGCGACCCGTTTGTTAATAGATAACCTAATACTGCATAATTATACGAAAACTCTACAGTTTTATATGACGTTAACTTAAAACATTGCCCTCTTTGTAACTGATTACTTGCCTACCTCAGAGTCCTGGGAGAGTGCCAAACAATCCTGGTAGACACTTATAAATCGCTTGATTCGGCGGGACTACTACTTTGTAGCACATTCAACTCGCAGAACACAGAGTTGACCTCCTCCTCCTCCTCGTTGTTAGAGCCACATTGTAAGCACCAGTCATAAGTTTAACGTTTATTTTCTCTTCTCTATGATTCAGCTCGCCGCACTTGGAAAGTGATTCACAATTTTCTTTTAGCGTTTTTCAAGCGTCAGAAAATAATTCTCGTTAGGTTTGTAAGTGCCATATAATTCACCTTGCATTTGAATGTCAAAAACAAACTACATATACACGTGCATTTGCTTGGAGAACCGATAAGTTCACTAAATTCTCTGCACGCTGTCATTGATAATAGTATGGTAACTGGCTTTCGCGTTTGTACTGAATATCAGTGATTATTAGTAGAATACAAAGTCGAAATTTTTGTTTCCAACTGATCGCCTTCCTGATCTAGTTGAAACTTGCGGAGTGTCATCCTCTGGTTGAATCTCATCGTATTTTGCTGCTTCTTCCTCCGTAGCCTCAGTAAGGGTCCTAGTGTCAACACTGTCGAGGGACTCCACCAGACGACACTAGTAAACATCATCGTCAAAAAACAATTGTATCGTCTTCTTTCTTATAGTTTGCAACTGAGCTCAAAATACTGGTTGTCTTAAGTTGACCAGTTACAGTTGTTTCGACAAATTGAAAGGGCAATAGAGGATCTTGTGCAAAATAAGTAGCCTTCACTGCAGGGTTCTCAACAGCATACATTTTCTCATCGAGTCTGTCCAAATATAAAGGTGATGGCTGTATTGGAGGCTAACTACCCTTCCCCACACAAACAATGGTACCTTCACAAATTAAGACCTCTGGCGAGCTGGATTGGTCAGGAGAAATCTCTTCTTCCGTCTGTGCAATTCTTGCAAAATCAACTGGCTTTGGATCGCCCGCTTTGGTTTCATAACAGTTCACTGGCAACGTTCCAGCAGAATCCTTAGTGGTCATGCTTCGCACAGTTTGCTGTCGCACACTTTGCCCAAACTCTGCCCTCCACGTTCTCATTTGATCCAGCTGTTGTCTTGTTACTAAGGCATTTCTGACAGGCTTTGGCATGGAGAGAAATTGATCAAACGACAAGAAACCAACTTGTTTGGTATAGTATGAAGACGGAATAGTGTAGTATATAAAGCTGCATTTCGTAATGCGCTTGAGATATTCTCTCATTGCAGAGGAAAAGCGATGGGCGAACTGTACAACCAGTGGCATTTCTAACCTCGTTCCCAGGGTTTCTCGAGCGAGGAGAGACCCTGGTTGGGTCTGGTCACGTGCTTCCGTGACAATTCAAAACACTAGGGAGGGGTCCTCTCTAAACAAGGAATTTCTCGATGTTTTACATAGTATTTATTTTAAAAGTTAAACAAGTTATTTGTTATCCACCTCATAATTGTTATATTTATATTTATATTTCTTCTTCTTCCTTCGTGGCCTTCTTGAACAGATTTTACAATGTAAAACGTCTTTGACTGAACCGCACAATCTACAGCAACTTATGACAGACGATGTATATGTTTTCTTCGGCGTTTGCAAACTATTATCGCCGGACCTAGCCGCAGAAGAACATATGTTCACATACCACAGCACGTGAAACTTGGTTTGTTTTGGTGACAACACATTCCGCATTCCCGTAGTCTCAGTATAGACAAAATTCTTACTAAGCCGCCCCTCCCTTCATTGGATAAATTGTCGTCTCCCAGATTCTGGGAGACACGTGACCAGACCCTACCAGGGTCTCTCCTCGCTCGCCCCAGGCGTTAAGATGAGAGACCCTGGGAACGAGGTTGTGGCATTTCGTTTCCCTGTCTCATCTCGGCAAACAGATTCTCAACTACCAAGGTTGTCAATGCTTTCAGGTCAAGACTGTCGAGTAAAAGTGGTGAAATTTCTTCAAGTGTAGATGAAAGTCGTTCTAGTGTCTGTATTGTCAACTTGATATCTCGTGCTGTTTGCGCAGAGCACACACCATCTGGGCCTTGAAGAATCCTTCTACTTC
>NC_090885.1:13456090-13508590 GCF_036669925.1 Montipora capricornis | reverse complement strand
TAAGCATGGCAGAAATTCCAGAGGCATGGGGTCACTGGTGTCTGACATTTGCAGACTGCAGACTGCAGATTGCAGACTGGCTACAAATAGCGCTGATAAACAGTATTTAAGTCTAAGAACCCCGGATTTCAAATTGCGCTGATAAACAGTATTTAAGTCAGTTAGCTTTCAATTATTGAAAGCTAACCGTTTTAAATGGGTTCTTAGACTTAAATACTGTTTATCAGTGCTATTTGAAGTGGGTGTTTAGACTTAAATACTGTTTATCAGCGCTATTTGTAGCCAGTCTGCAATCTGCAAATGTCAGACACCGTGGGGTCACAGGGTCCACAGAAACCACACTGATTGCTAGTATTTTGGGCCACAAAGTAAGTGACATTAACTAAAAGTAGAAACAGTGCATAAAAGAAAAATTTTCACGATATAATTATACTTCTAAGCGACACAAAGAAATACAATTCAAACATAAACAGAATGTTAATAATTTTCTTTTAGGCTACTGTAGCTAATGACTTACAATAACGTTTTGCAAATGTAATGCATGGAAGCTGTTTACGATAACGAAAATCAGCAGCATAATTATCATCTTATAATCTGATGAAGCTTAATGAAGATTCTAGCTGACAAGTCCGGGATGTAGCTAGAATCCTTTAAATACTCCACATACGTACATGTACTGATTGCAGTCCATATTTATTAATTATAAAGTTACCTGGTACTAGAAGATCTGTAAATAGGTTCAACGTGACATCCTGTTTGGCTTACATTGTAGTGAAGCTGGCAACGATAAGCCATGATTCATGAAGACTTGTTGCATTTAGCCCTTAAAATTAAGGTTTTTGCGCATTGATAGCCAACTTCGTTCGCCATTTTTTAAATTACCCAGGGCCCTCTCGCTCAACTCATTGTATTGGGAAGTTTTAGGTGGGAAGCTTCAACGTGGCGTACATGACATCAAAACACGTTACAACACGTCTCAGCCTGTGGCCATTTAGCAGGGAAGATGCATCATCACTGTCAACTCTTAAGGGTTTGCGAGACGAAGCCGGTAATGGAAAGTACTCTTGTTCATCAACTTAAATGAGGTATAGCTCTCTGCACAACTGTGAACACAAATAAGCCTAAACAGAAAATAAGGTCTTTTTTTTTTTCCTGTTTTGCTAGTCTGAGAATGATATTAAAATCAAGGTGTCTCTCACAGGATTGTCCAAGTCTAAAGAGGGAGTTTCTAAAATACAGGAACTGCTCTCTTTGCGTAAAGGCACCATTCTCCATTTGCAAGAGATTAAAATCGATTTATCCCGAGGGAACGAAAAGGCAATTGGTGCTTTCGTTTCTGGCAGTAAATCCAAACAATTGGGCTGGATTCCAAGGGAAACCATCAGTGAAGTGGAGAGAATGGGCCAAATGGAAGACTTAAAGATAAGTCTTATAACTTTAAAGGAGAAAGAAATTTCATTCCATTTTGGTAAAATTGATTGTGTCATAAACATTTCCTCATTTAAGTTGTAATTCGTCAGCTTCCCCGTTTTTTAATACTAGTTCTTTGTTTGAAGAACATTGACACAGACTGTAAAAACCTTTTTTTTTTTAATTCTGGAGTTAGTGATAACCATTCATGCCATGTCATGTGATACCTATTATGTTCACCTGTCTAATTAAAACATAGTGTTATTGAATTTAAAAACTAAGTACAATGAAATATCCTACCTGTGTTTATACTACAATTACATTTTCTCATCTATTCATGATACATTAGTTTCTTTTTTTCACTTATTTATTATTCTGTCAGATATTTATGCAGCTATAATAAATAGTATATGATGATGACTATATTTATTATTAGTAGTATCATACAGCCACCAAATGGTATAGTTTGGTGTATGAATGTTATATAATTAATAAAGAACATGCCTCGGTTATTCAAAGGCTGGATAGTGCTATCCAACGGACCAATCTCTATCCAGTGGATAATGCAATTAGTTTCGCCAATACTTATCTGGCCCTGGTTGTTCAAGCGATGGATAGCGCTATCCACCGGATAAATGTCACTACCCAGTGGATAAACACTAGTAAAACCAATTGGGTTATCCAATGGATAGTGATTTATCCGGCGGATAGCGCTATCCATCGTTTGAACAAATGGGGCCTGCTGTATAGTGATTTATCCATTGTATAGCGATATCCAACGTTTGAACAACCAGGCCCAGGACTCCATATTCAACTTGTCCAATTTCAGTTGTAGGAAAAAAAATTAAATTACCAATTTTAAACCAGATTTGGCTTCAGTCAACTTTGGAGCTTATCTGAAGTTTTTTGTTTATTTTATTTTATTATTTTAATTGGGCAACATGGAGACTGTTAGAGATATAATACACAAGGCATACAAAGATTGCAAGGCATCTTTGTATGTATGTTACTAAAGCATATTATATGTTTTAACCCTTATCACCTCAACATTAGGTTGATCATTTTCCCTTACCTCGCCTTAACTCGCACAAACTCGCAACTGATAGGCAAGCTCAATTTTTCCTTATCTCGCCTTAACTCGCATTAGCTCGCACAATCTCGCGGCGAGTTAAGGTCCCAGAGTAGGCCTACCACCACGCAGAAGCTTCAGGTCCTTTAGGACCACTTTCAGTTCTTTGAAGGTCATTTTTTTCTCGATTGTAAACCGTTTTACCGTCCAAGTTAATGTACGATATTTTTCCTCCTGAATATTCCACAACGTACCCAATGCTTTGTCTATACGCAACGGCTAATGGCATCCTTAAGCTGCTGCAGATCTCCGTCACATCCACTGGATAGTGTAGGCGAGCCGAGAGGAGTTTTCCTTTGCATGAGTCCACGTCCACAAGAAATAACTGCCCATGTGGCCCAAGGCAAACGGCAGACGGATTTATCAGGACTCCTTTCTTGTTGTATTCGTTTAGTCGTTTACTTTAAATTTCTGACTTGCCTGCTGATATCATGTTACTGAATTGCCGTGAGATTCGCTTTCCTACATGAACAGGATCAGGTAGGCATTTTCGAGAAGCCAGTTTACCAAAGTCCTGACCATTACTGTAATTACATTAAAAATGCTTTTTTTACGTACGCACTCTTGCCTACGTAAATGCTTGAAAACAAGTTAAATCTCGGAAGGCTTTCCTTTGATTTATTTATTTCTCAAATAGTGCTATTTAAACGTTGTCCAACGTTGACAATCACATCCGTTTTCGTCGACAAAGAGAGGTGATCACAAGTCAAAGACCAACAACCACAACCGGCAACGTTCACCATTGTACTGTACACGGCGAGGTCTTTGATTTATAAGAGAGTCATAAGATTCGCGGACAAATTCAGAAGGTTATATTCGTCTAACTTACAGGACCAATTAACATCATGGAAAAACTTTAATCCAGTAATAGTAGAGTTATCGATTTGTTATCGATCTGCGTTATTTGATCTTATTTGAGGCCTGACAGACGACACAGGATCGGATAACCAAACTGGTGACTGGTCAACGGCTTTCTAATTTCATGTTTCTGGAAAGCTCCCTAAATCCACCTAAAATATTCTTCAACGTGGGAATTCCGGATCTGGCGTCAACCGCTTGTACTGCAACTTCAGTTTGTACTTCAAAACACCAATTTCCTTGGCTCTTTGGTCAATCTCAGACGATTTGAGATTTCAAAGGAATGATGCTAAATCTTCCACTTCTAGTTTTGTCAAAAACGACCATTTCATAACCGGTTTCTCGTCACCTTGTTTAAAAATGCAACCCGTAACTTCATGCAGTACTTTCAAGGAAGCCATCATTTGTGAAAAAGTCCATTAAGCACGCATGTGCTGCCCCTGTTACACGCATGCCATGTGGTCAGCGGATGACCGAATTTTTAAAAGAGCCTGGAAGCAAATCTTTGAAATCTGACCCATCTTGTTTGAACTTGGACTGATAAATGACCCGTTACCATTCGTTACTGGTCGCCGGTAGTGCAAATCCTTGGCAAAAGTGACCTAACGTGTGACAATTGAGAAATTATTCCTAAGATTATCTTAGTTATCCCTTATCCCTACAATTGTTGCGTCAGTTATCCCTTATCCCTAAAATTATTTTGCCAGTTATCCCTTATCCCTAAAACCCCTAACAGGGCCTCCAAACTGTTTCGATGGTCCGTGTGCTGCCTCAGGGACTTCACGCACCAATAACGGCTTTGACAACGTGAAAAGATTCATTTTAATTGTAGTTAAATTATTTTGCTTGTCGATTCGCGCATGAGAGCGGATACACAAGCTCGTTTGAGAGCGTTGGGGGGAATTAGCTGTTGAACTCGTCAACATTTTTTGTCAGCGTGTCTGGGAACGGAGGAGTTATGGATGAAAAATGGTAAGGACAGACAAAAGTTTCTCGCATTTCGAAGTCTTCCATTCTGGCTCTTTGCTATTACAGTATCCTGTTTTAAACACGTTCAACAATAATGTTTCTTTCTGAGGGAGGAGAAATTTCATCAAATAAATCAAGCTTACTCACCTAAAATCAATACAACATCGTTAAAATTGCTCCGAAAAAAAGTATTAAAGCTGTTGAAATGAATAGCCATCGCTGTACAGTAATCGCAACTTTCTGGAATGTTTGTAAATGATGAGTTTCATTGCGTCCCGTCGGAAGCAGTCTCAGCTTAGTGGCCAAAACTGGTTTGAGGAGAAATCTGAAATGTCTCTTTGCATGAAAATGAGGTTCTGGGGTCGTGCGACCAAAGGCATCTTTTTTCCCCTCCTCGACCGTTGATTGGAATCGCCGCCCTTGAAAAAAAATTCCTCTGGCACCTAGGGTAGACGCTGATGGGAAAAAGCCTGACACCAGATTCTTACTCTTGTGTAATGGGACTCTTAGTCTTGTCTTCCCTTGACTGTCATTTACTTCGCACATTTATCCGTGTTTGCATGGGCTTCTGGTTTTTGTCGTTGACGAGGACGTCCTGGGACCAGGAGCCCATGAGTAGGAGCGAGCAACTCCCATACTTAGTCTATGTCACGGCATTTTACAGACGAATCTATTTTTGGACACTCAAAACAACAAAGGCAGTTCCGGTTCGGTGACCCTATGACGTCCAGTTAGTTGATTGGTCATAGGGCTCCTGCGGGAGTCTCATTCACGGAAAATAAAAATCTAAAAATAAATTGGTCTGTGAAAAAGCCGTGACAGGAATATATGGGAGTTGCTCGCTCCTACTCATGGGCTTTTGCTAGGACTTGCAGCAGCTTAAGGATGATTTGAGTATAGCTGGAACTGTCCCTTTTACTATCTTTTTAATTCCAGACAGAGTCTTCAAGATGAGTTCGGTCTCGAAACGTTCGGAACATATATCATGCAATTGACGGATTCAAACTCTTTACCAGTACGACCGCAAAAGGTAACTCCTTTTCTTCTTAACTTCCCTTAGCTCGCGAACTCGAAAACGTTAAGGTCTGTCCTTCCTTTTGAATTATTTTTACACACAGAGATCACACGATATCTACTTACAGTCACTCCAGTTTCTTAAAAAGAAGCGCCATTACTGTATGTTTCTTCCGTAATCCTCACCTTCACTCCATAAAGAAGTTACCAGATTTTCTCGCGCAAGCAATTTGAAAATAGGCTTTTACGATCATCTAATGTTAAATAAGGAGCCATGAGCGCTGGCACAGTGGTGAGAGCACTCGCCTCGCACCAACGTGGCTCGCGTCCGTTTCCCAGACTCGGCGTCATATGTTGGTTGAGTATTTTTGGTTCTCTATTCTGCTCTGAGAGGTTTTTCTCCGGGTAATCTGGTTTTCCCTTCTCCTCAAAAACCAATTTTCGATTTGATTTCGACGTACAATGTACCCAACTATTGCCCCAGCGCTAAAAGACTTGACACTTAAGTTCAATATCATTACTCTTAATTTTATTAAAAATCTTCGCTTAATATGCGTTCGTATTTGATACGTTTGATAAAGATAGATGTGATTTCTAAACATTTTTTCACGTGTTTCTAAACAGCATTTAACAGCCCATAAATAATTACAACTCTTGAAAGAACGAAGTGCTAAAAAAGTCGTTATGGAAGATCTGAAGTACTCTGGGATATTTTCTTCCTTTCACCCTTACTTTGTATAAAATACGGCGTGAGGCAAATGGGCGAAATTCGTCTAGGACTTGCGATCAAGAACTACACAACCAAACCTCTCAACAATATACGTGCTACTTAGTTGTTGGGGGTGGGGGGGGGGGTTGGGACAATTATATTATTGAAATTAATTATGCTTTATAAAATTGTAAATAACCTAATTGAAGTAGATATTGTTAATGAACTTAAGCCACATAGTAGACACTCCAGAAATGTACACTCTAACTCATTTCGAGTACCTCTAGAGAGGAAAACATATCTTAAATATAGCTTTTTACCAAGAACTCTAGAACAATGGAACGCTTTGCCCGCCTTTCTAGTCACTGCCCCAAGTCTTAATGCCTTTAAGACTGGGGTATGTACATTGAACACTGAACAATAACATCTTGTAAGAACGCTGACCGACCCGAGCACATAAGCCTCGTAGAGAGGGCGTGCTGGCATAGTGGTAAATGTAAATGAATGATCAAGGTGCTAGTCAACCACGAACTTCCGAAGATGGTCAATCACAATAGGGCCATACAGTACCCCCATTTATACGAGAGAAAATAAGCCAGAGTAAGCCGCGGCTTATTTTCTCTCGTATAAAAGGCCCTAATATTGCACGACGAGAAAAACATCAGTCCATTGTCCACGTTGAAGCGGGTTCCGGGTTTAAGTATTCCGGCGTTCCGTGTTTAAGTATTCCGGCGTTCCGTGTTTAAGTATTCTGGCGTTCCGTGTTTAAGTATTCCGGCGTTCCATGTTTAAGTATTCCGGCCTTCCGGCGTTCCGTGTTTAAGTACTAGCCTGTTGGAGCGTACCTGCGAGGTACTTTCTTGCTCGATTGTGAGCTGTCAGATCGGGCGGAATGTGGGAACTTCCTTCTTCGTCGAAGAAAAAGCGAGCGTTTTCACAACAAACTTATCCATGAGTAAGTTTTTATCAGTTTTCAACGAAAGAAACTACATTTTCCCGAAAAACTTACAACTTCGCTTATTTTTCACAAATCTCCTCTATAAGAGAAGGCAACTGTGTCATTTCAGTGGTGTGTATATAAGGGAGTGTTTGTGTTGCACCAATAGAAGGAGACTCGTACCAGGTCCCCGACATGAAAAATACGCCTTGAACTTCGAATGTTTACGAAATCGAAGGTGACAAAGGATTTTTAGCCTTTTTCCAAGATAAATCATCTTAAATATGGCGTATTTATGCAGGAATTTCTAAGAAACGTCTTGATTTATGTTTCATTTTATGAATTTTGTGCGTCCTTTTGTGAATTATGCGATTTTTCGTGAATTGTGCGATCGGATGCGATTTGAGGTCGATTGTGCGAAATCGCACCATCGCGTAATATCAGAAGGCCTGTTGGGAAGAAACATTTTTTCCAATCGAACAAAGGGAAAGTAATCCCTCTCACAGTCGTAGTCATGCTACTCATCAAATTCCTCGCTGAATTTTCATCTGTTTCCGCTCCTTATTCACATCTACAATCTCTACTTCACACAAATTTTTGTCTATCTTTGGTCGTTTTTCCACTTTAATTTAACAACATTCGCAGGACCAATCTCATAGAAATTGTCCACAAAATGTTTTGGAGAACGCAACATTCGCTTCGGTCGGTCCGCCATGTTGAAGGAAAGCGCAATCGCAGTGACACTTTACTTTATGTAACGATCACCGAAAGCAAATGTCCCATTTTGTGGGCATTGAGTTTGATATGATGCTAAGCATGGCAGAAATTCCAGAGGCATGGGGTCACTGGTGTCTGACATTTGCAGACTGCAGACTGCAGATTGCAGACTGGCTACAAATAGCGCTGATAAACAGTATTTAAGTCTAAGAACCCCGGATTTCAAATTGCGCTGATAAACAGTATTTAAGTCAGTTAGCTTTCAATTATTGAAAGCTAACCGTTTTAAATGGGTTCTTAGACTTAAATACTGTTTATCAGTGCTATTTGAAGTGGGTGTTTAGACTTAAATACTGTTTATCAGCGCTATTTGTAGCCAGTCTGCAATCTGCAAATGTCAGACACCGTGGGGTCACAGGGTCCACAGAAACCACACTGATTGCTAGTATTTTGGGCCACAAAGTAAGTGACATTAACTAAAAGTAGAAACAGTGCATAAAAGAAAAATTTTCACGATATAATTATACTTCTAAGCGACACAAAGAAATACAATTCAAACATAAACAGAATGTTAATAATTTTCTTTTAGGCTACTGTAGCTAATGACTTACAATAACGTTTTGCAAATGTAATGCATGGAAGCTGTTTACGATAACGAAAATCAGCAGCATAATTATCATCTTATAATCTGATGAAGCTTAATGAAGATTCTAGCTGACAAGTCCGGGATGTAGCTAGAATCCTTTAAATACTCCACATACGTACATGTACTGATTGCAGTCCATATTTATTAATTATAAAGTTACCTGGTACTAGAAGATATGTAGATTGGTTCCACGTGACATCCTGTTTGGCTTACATTGTAGTGAAGCTGGCAACCATAAGCCATGATTCATAAAGACTTGTTGCATTTAGCCCTTAAAATTAAGGTTTTTGCGCATTGATAGCCAACTTCGTTCGCCATTTTTTAAATTACCCAGGGCCCTCTCGCTCAACTCATTGTATTGGGAAGTTTTAGGTGGGAAGCTTCAACGTGGCGTACATGACATCAAAACACGTTACAACACGTCTCAGCCTGTGGCCATTTAGCAGGGAAGATGCATCATCACTGTCAACTCTTAAGGGTTTGCGAGACGAAGCCGGTAATGGAAAGTACTCTTGTTCATCAACTTAAATGAGGTATAGCTCTCTGCACAACTGTGAACACAAATAAGCCTAAACAGAAAATAAGGTCTTTTTTTTTTTCCTGTTTTGCTAGTCTGAGAATGATATTAAAATCAAGGTGTCTCTCACAGGATTGTCCAAGTCTAAAGAGGGAGTTTCTAAAATACAGTAACTGCTGTCTTTGCGTAAAGGCATCAATCTCCATTTGCAAGAGATTAAAATGGATTTATCCCGAGGGAACGAAAAGGCAATTGGTGTTTTCGTTTCTGGCAGTGAAACCAAACAATTGGGCTGGATTCCAAGGGAAACCATCAGTGAAGTGGAGAGAATGGGCCAAATGGAAGACTTAAAGATAAGTCTTATAACTTTAAAGGAGAAAGAAATTTCATTCCATTTTGGTAAAATTGATTGTGTCATAAACATTTCCTCATTTAAGTTGTAATTCGTCAGCTTCCCCGTTTTTTAATACTAGTTCTTTGTTTGAAGAACATTGACACAGACTGTAAAAACCTTTTTTTTTTAATTCTGGAGTTAGTGATAACCATTCATGCCATGTCATGTGATACCTATTATGTTCACCTGTCTAATTAAAACATAGTGTTATTGAATTTAAAAACTAAGTACAATGAAATATCCTACCTGTGTTTATACTACAATTACATTTTCTCATCTATTCATGATACATTAGTTTCTTTTTTTCACTTATTTATTATTCTGTCAGATATTTATGCAGCTATAATAAATAGTATATGATGATGACTATATTTATTAGTAGCAGTATCATACAGCCACCAAATGGTATAGTTTGGTGTATGAATGTTATATAATTAATAAAGAACATGCCTCGGTTATTCAAAGGCTGGATAGTGCTATCCAACGGACCAATCTCTATCCAGTGGATAATGCAATTAGTTTCGCCAATACTTATCTGGCCCTGGTTGTTCAAACGATGCATAGCGCTATCCACCGGATAAATCACTATCCAGCGGATGAACACTAGCAAAACCAATTGGGTTATCCAGTGGATAGTGATTTATCCGGCGGATAGCGCTATCCATCGTTTGAACAACTGGGGCCTGCTGTATAGTGATTTATCCATTGTATAGCGATATCCAACGTTTGAACAACCAGGCCCAGGACTCCATATTCAACTTGTCCAATTTCAGTTGTAGGAAAAAAATTAAATTACCAATTTTAAACCAGATTTGGCTTCAGTCAACTTTGGAGCTTATCTGAAGTTTTTTGTTTATTTTATTTTATTATTTTAATTGGGCAACATGGAGACTGTTAGAGATATGTACACAAGGCATACAAAGATTGCAAGGCATATTTATATGTATGTTACTAAAGCATATTATATGTTTTAACCCTTATCATCTCAACATTAGGTTGATCATTTTCCCTTACCTCGCCTTAACTCGCACAAACTCGCAACTGATAGGCAAGCTCAATTTTTCCTTATCTCGCCTTAACTCGCATTAGCTCGCACAATCTCGCGGCGAGTTAAGGTCCCAGAGTAGGCCTACCACCACGCAGAAGCTTCAGGTCCTTTAGGACCACTTTCAGTTCTTTGAAGGTCATTTTTTTCTCGATTGTAAACCGTTTTACCGTCCAAGTTAATGTACGATATTTTTCCTCCTGAATATTCCACAACGTACCCAATGCTTTGTCTATACGCAACGGCTAATGGCATCCTTAAGCTGCTGCAGATCTCCGTCACATCCACTGGATAGTGTAGGCGAGCCGAGAGGAGTTTTCCTTTGCATGAGTCCACGTCCACAAGAAATAACTGCCCATGTGGCCCAAGGCAAACGGCAGACGGATTTATCAGGACTCCTTTCTTGTTGTATTCGTTTAGTCGTTTACTTTAAATTTCTGACTTGCCTGCTGATATCATGTTACTGAATTGCCGTGAGATTCGCTTTCCTACATGAACAGGATCAGGTAGGCATTTTCGAGAAGCCAGTTTACCAAAGTCCTGACCATTACTGTAATTACATTAAAAATGCTTTTTTTACGTACGCACTCTTGCCTACGTAAATGCTTGAAAACAAGTTAAATCTCGGAAGGCTTTCCTTTGATTTATTTATTTCTCAAATAGTGCTATTTAAACGTTGTCCAACGTTGACAATCACATCCGTTTTCGTCGACAAAGAGAGGTGATCACAAGTCAAAGACCAACAACCACAACCGGCAACGTTCACCATTGTACTGTACACGGCGAGGTCTTTGATTTATAAGAGAGTCATAAGATTCGCGGACAAATTCAGAAGGTTATATTCGTCTAACTTACAGGACCAATTAACATCATGGAAAAACTTTAATCCAGTAATAGTAGAGTTATCGATTTGTTATCGATCTGCGTTATTTGATCTTATTTGAGGCCTGACAGACGACACAGGATCGGATAACCAAACTGGTGACTGGTCAACGGCTTTCTAATTTCATGTTTCTGGAAAGCTCCCTAAATCCACCTAAAATATTCTTCAACGTGGGAATTCCGGATCTGGCGTCAACCGCTTGTACTGCAACTTCAGTTTGTACTTCAAAACACCAATTTCCTTGGCTCTTTGGTCAATCTCAGACGATTTGAGATTTCAAAGGAATGATGCTAAATCTTCCACTTCTAGTTTTGTCAAAAACGACCATTTCATAACCGGTTTCTCGTCACCTTGTTTAAAAATGCAACCCGTAACTTCATGCAGTACTTTCAAGGAAGCCATCATTTGTGAAAAAGTCCATTAAGCACGCATGTGCTGCCCCTGTTACACGCATGCCATGTGGTCAGCGGATGACCGAATTTTTAAAAGAGCCTGGAAGCAAATCTTTGAAATCTGACCCATCTTGTTTGAACTTGGACTGATAAATGACCCGTTACCATTCGTTACTGGTCGCCGGTAGTGCAAATCCTTGGCAAAAGTGACCTAACGTGTGACAATTGAGAAATTATTCCTAAGATTATCTTAGTTATCCCTTATCCCTAAAATTATTTAGTCATTTATCCCTTATCCCTAAAATTATTTTGCCAGTTATCCCTTATCCCTAAAACCCCTAACAGGGCCTCCAAACTGTTTCGATGGTCCGTGTGCTGCCTCAGGGACTTCACGCACCAATAACGGCTTTGACAACGTGAAAAGATTCATTTTAATTGTAGTTAAATTATTTTGCTTGTCGATTCGCGCATGAGAGCGGATACACAAGCTCGTTTGAGAGCGTTGGGGGGAATTAGCTGTTGAACTCGTCAACATTTTTTGTCAGCGTGTCTGGGAACGGAGGAGTTATGGATGAAAAATGGTAAGGACAGACAAAAGTTTCTCGCATTTCGAAGTCTTCCATTCTGGCTCTTTGCTAT
Source organism: Montipora capricornis (assembly GCF_036669925.1). Taxonomy (NCBI): domain Eukaryota; kingdom Metazoa; phylum Cnidaria; class Anthozoa; order Scleractinia; family Acroporidae; genus Montipora; species Montipora capricornis. The sequence continues at coordinate 13,496,331 of NC_090885.1, read as the reverse complement.
TACAGTATCCTGTTTTAAACACGTTCAACAATAATGTTTCTTTCTGAGGGAGGAGAAATTTCATCAAATAAATCAAGCTTACTCACCTAAAATCAATACAACATCGTTAAAATTGCTCCGAAAAAAAGTATTAAAGCTGTTGAAATGAATAGCCATCGCTGTACAGTAATCGCAACTTTCTGGAATGTTTGTAAATGATGAGTTTCATTGCGTCCCGTCGGAAGCAGTCTCAGCTTAGTGGCCAAAACTGGTTTGAGGAGAAATCTGAAATGTCTCTTTGCATGAAAATGAGGTTCTGGGGTCGTGCGACCAAAGGCATCTTTTTTCCCCTCCTCGACCGTTGATTGGAATCGCCGCCCTTGAAAAAAAATTCCTCTGGCACCTAGGGTAGACGCTGATGGGAAAAAGCCTGACACCAGATTCTTACTCTTGTGTAATGGGACTCTTAGTCTTGTCTTCCCTTGACTGTCATTTACTTCGCACATTTATCCGTGTTTGCATGGGCTTCTGGTTTTTGTCGTTGACGAGGACGTCCTGGGACCAGGAGCCCATGAGTAGGAGCGAGCAACTCCCATACTTAGTCTATGTCACGGCATTTTACAGACGAATCTATTTTTGGACACTCAAAACAACAAAGGCAGTTCCGGTTCGGTGACCCTATGACGTCCAGTTAGTTGATTGGTCATAGGGCTCCTGCGGGAGTCTCATTCACGGAAAATAAAAATCTAAAAATAAATTGGTCTGTGAAAAAGCCGTGACAGGAATATATGGGAGTTGCTCGCTCCTACTCATGGGCTTTTGCTAGGACTTGCAGCAGCTTAAGGATGATTTGAGTATAGCTGGAACTGTCCCTTTTACTATCTTTTTAATTCCAGACAGAGTCTTCAAGATGAGTTCGGTCTCGAAACGTTCGGAACATATATCATGCAATTGACGGATTCAAACTCTTTACCAGTACGACCGCAAAAGGTAACTCCTTTTCTTCTTAACTTCCCTTAGCTCGCGAACTCGAAAACGTTAAGGTCTGTCCTTCCTTTTGAATTATTTTTACACACAGAGATCACACGATATCTACTTACAGTCACTCCAGTTTCTTAAAAAGAAGCGCCATTACTGTATGTTTCTTCCGTAATCCTCACCTTCACTCCATAAAGAAGTTACCAGATTTTCTCGCGCAAGCAATTTGAAAATAGGCTTTTACGATCATCTAATGTTAAATAAGGAGCCATGAGCGCTGGCACAGTGGTGAGAGCACTCGCCTCGCACCAACGTGGCTCGCGTCCGTTTCCCAGACTCGGCGTCATATGTTGGTTGAGTATTTTTGGTTCTCTATTCTGCTCTGAGAGGTTTTTCTCCGGGTAATCTGGTTTTCCCTTCTCCTCAAAAACCAATTTTCGATTTGATTTCGACGTACAATGTACCCAACTATTGCCCCAGCGCTAAAAGACTTGACACTTAAGTTCAATATCATTACTCTTAATTTTATTAAAAATCTTCGCTTAATATGCGTTCGTATTTGATACGTTTGATAAAGATAGATGTGATTTCTAAACATTTTTTCACGTGTTTCTAAACAGCATTTAACAGCCCATAAATAATTACAACTCTTGAAAGAACGAAGTGCTAAAAAAGTCGTTATGGAAGATCTGAAGTACTCTGGGATATTTTCTTCCTTTCACCCTTACTTTGTATAAAATACGGCGTGAGGCAAATGGGCGAAATTCGTCTAGGACTTGCGATCAAGAACTACACAACCAAACCTCTCAACAATATACGTGCTACTTAGTTGTTGGGGGGGGGGGGGGGGGGCGGCATTGGGACAATACGAAAGAGTTCTGAAATGATACAGCCAATAAATGGCGCAAAAAAATAAACGTCCCCCAGTTCGTGATAAGCCCTGTTAGTTGTATATCTTCTCCATTATCTTATTTTTTTTCTTGTCGAGATTGTTCCCTTTCAAATTCCGACTTCACTGTATTGCATGGTGAATAGAAGTTTTCATAATTTTTGTTACCACTCAACATTCATCTCGCGTGTTCATTTTGACAGGAACTCGTGGTGTTAATTACTTTCGTTTTTCAAGTTCTGCTGTTTTTTTTTTTAATTCGTTGGCCAATGTGCAGTTATATTTTTAATGAACTTTGAGATCATACCCTACTCTCAAAAGGATGATTATCTTCGTGAATCTCGCCATTGTTCATCTGCGATTGTGCATTGTTTTCTTTAAAAAGGGAATGTTGAGGGAGTCACCATTGCTTGGTACTGAAGCTGACCTCTGTGATCTTCTCTCACTATTTAAAAAAGCTCGTTTTCTACTCAAAATTTTATGAATTGCGAGCCGGAAATCAGGTTTCATGAACGAGTAAAGTATTGGATTTACAAGTGACCCTAACACAACACAGAAGGGCGAGAGCTGAGTCATGAGTTCGGGAACAACCTCCCTGTGATTGAAAGAGACTGCAACAGTGTAATACAGGGTCGGAAAGTAGCATAACACGAACATGAAGGAAGCAATAGCGAATACCCTTGCCACTTTGGCTTCCGATGATACTTTCCGTGTTCCATTCGGTTCTGAAATGATTTTATCTGACTGCGATGCATATGAAACACTTAGTTGTCTTTCCCGGCGGACGCATTGCCGAACCAATCGAAAAATCCTGAAATTCGCGAAGACTATTAAAACGCACGGTAAAGCAATATAAATGACCAGGACGAAGCAATTGTAGATCCGTGTCTTTAGAACGACATCGATCGTATTATCTTCAAACCATACAAGGGGTATGCATGCGATCCCTATTGACAAAATCCATATACCTGGTACAAGGATTTGGAAAGCTCTCCTGATGGTTTGTGAGTAGGCAAAAGGGTGCATTATCGCCAAATATCTGTCATAGGTCACGGCACAAAGGTTTGAAGCTCCAACAAAGAAAACACTGGCGTACAAGACATTGAGCGCTGCCTGTGACCATCTCTGAAGTGTGATGTTGTATTGCAGAAGAAACGCTGCACCTGTCAAGATGTCCGATATCGCCAAGGATACTACAAACCCGTTGGTGTAATTTCTCATTGATTTGACCTTGAAAACCAACGTGCAAACTAGAGCGTTCGTCACAATCGCGCTCACAGAGAAGATACTCAGCAATACAACCACTTCCAGGGGCTCCATAATGGTAGGTTACTTCTGTAAATTACACCGGGATTCGAGTGTGATCGTCGACTTCGGCACAATTTTGTTTGTTGTGGGTTTCGCAATTATTTTCCGGCAATCAAATAAGTTATGCTTATCTTGTAGCTGTAGTTCCACTTGAGGTCAACAAAGATTTTTATATTTCACGGTGGGAAATCTTTTTATACTCTGGGCATCGGCTTTAACTCTTCCATTCCAAAGTAATTGCGTCTGCGTTTGGTGTTGATATCATTCTAGACAGAATCCCACTTATAACTCTGAAAGAATAGGAAAAAATATATCGCAACATATGTTAACAATGAACCAAAAACAAATGCGGTTTGTTTTCACTGAGATGGAGAGGTTTGCACGAATCGTGACAAATTCTGCCAATCCAAGTTTACTTTTTTGCTCCGATTTTAGAGCCGATTTAAATAATTAGCTGTATTGATTTCCTTCCAGAATAATATTGCATTTACATGGGTTTCTATTATGCGTCGAGGCACTTTCTTATAGCCCAACAGATGATAAGTGGGAAGCCAGAATCTGCGGAAACGTTTTGTGAAATTTCGTGAATCATATTAGGAAAAACATCTTGCGTAAAATTTGTCCACGGTGTTGTCATTTAATAACTTAAATTCAATTTTGGGCAACGCAAATAAACATCGAGGTTACCCTTCCAATTTACTCACGTAAGAGGAGAAAGAGGGGAGAAGACCTTCGAGTGTTTTGGGAGACTGTTTAGCTCAACAAGCTCACCTTACAAAATGAATTTTTTTGTTTGAAAACAAATCTACCCTGTCATAGTAAAGATCTCCTCCTCCGTAAGAATCAGGTTTATGAAATGCACCGTGCTGTTCGCTAAGAACCTGTTATTTTCAATTATTAAGACGCTTTTATTAAGTGATTTCCAGGGGAGAGACACATTTTTCGAAAGCGAACATCGCTTTTCATTGTCACTTCGATTTTAACAGCGCGACTAAAAGATTGGGGCCATTTTAGTAGGCAGCTGCCAAACATCAAATGATAATATGAACATCATGAAATCTAGAATGAGAATCCTTTGAACAACAAAAACTACCCGAATTACCTAGTACATTGACTTCAGGCGATAATTTAAGTATGCTTCTCGTAAATCATTTTCATTTGAAATGACTGATCCTTGAAGGATGAGAAATCCGTAAATTGGTTGTCACATCGCACTCAAAACTGAACTTTCTTGCGTTTAAATAATGGTTTTAGCTTACTCGCGTCCGCATCATAATTTGTTTTCACAAAGTATAATAATGTTAATTTTTTTATGCGTTTGTTTCCACGAAATCTAGGCTTGTATAAGAGAGTCGGCTTTGAAAAACCGCCTACCACTTTTTGAGCTTGAAATTTAGAGCGTTCATTTCTTATTATTGTGACAAGAAGTCTTCATTTTTAATTGAACTATCTCAATATGTAAAATAAGCGGAAGAAAATTCAAAGATGATTAAAAATGTTCACGTAGCTTCTATTAGGAATGCTTTCTCATGCATTCGATTGGGTCGTCCGATTGCTTTTTAGGCCATAAAAAGTTTATTCTCAAGTCGTGAGATGTAGCAAGTTGAACGTCTAATGAAATATCTATTTTTCCCATTCTTAGCACAGTGGGTATAGTTTCCTTGCATTTAATCAGGCAATTGATATATTAAGTTGTCTGGGTAATGTTCCGCCAGCTGAAACAGTGACAACTTTAGATCCGAAAATTAAACACTGCAGTTAAGAGCCTTGAGGCGGCTTTAAATAAAATACGAGGATTAAATTCTTTAAAGAGGAATTCTCATGTTAAGTTGCCACTCTTGTGCTGAGAGTGGGTTGTCTTCAAGCTTTCCATCTGTCACTGTCGATCCTGTCCTAATAAGTTCCCTATGTCGACACAGCCGGCGAAGAGACCGGCCGCACAGTAAAAAGACACAAATGCACAGATACATTCAGGGCTCCATAGTTGAAAAAAGGCATACACCCATGCAGCGAAAATATATCAGTCAGGCCAAGACATATTGGTGATGTGAACATACCACGTCTTCTGTTTATGTAAATGATACAGCAAAACTCGTTCAGAGCTTGTTAATAACGCATTCATTGAAAAATTCACTACTAACCTGCGATCCGCAACTGCCAACCGAGTCGTGTATCTGTTCCCTAAGATTCTATGATGCGGCGATTTCAAGTTTTGATCATGCACACAAGCTACTTAAGTCGACATTTCTGCATTCCCCCGTAACAGTTTAATAATAATAATAATAATAATAATAATAATAATAATAATAATAATAATAATAATAATAATAATAATAATAATATTACATTTCTTCCTCGCAAATTCAACATACGTTTTCAAATACGCCTTACAAAATACTTTATACAATGACAAAAAGCAAAATTAAGATTACAGATCTGATATTATCTGGATAGTAATTCAGATAACAATGAGTTCTAATAATCAAAATCATAATATTTCTAATCAATAAGACTACTTCTAAAGTAAAAGCTTCTCCGATCTCGGTTCTAGAGACAGGTTTATTATGGCTTTACAACTGCCTAAACTGTCTAACAACTGAATACAAAAAAACTTATTGATGTCAGAGTTTCAATTAATGCATGCTTCTGCAAGGGCGAATCGATTATTTAAAACAAGGGCGTATCGATTATTTAAAACAAAGAAGCATAAATACAAACATAGCGAAAAGCTGAGATGCGTGTTTTAAAATCATCGCTTGTTTGTTTATAATTACTTTCTTATAAGCTCGTACGTAAACTTGTCCACAAGAACTGAGGTGAACTTCAAAATACAAGCTTAGGATGAACAACTGTAGATCCAGAGTAAGATTGGGATGACAGGTTAATTAGTTAAAAATAGCCGAGTAAATGCAAACTAGGATATAGCTTGTTGTTGTTGAAACTTTCATTGGAAAGTGCCAGATCGAAGTTGATCGACTTAGAATCTTAAAAGAACATTAGCCTCAATGGAAACTTTGTAAGAACAAGCAAGCCAAAGCTGCTATCACCTGCTTTTTCCACCCTCAAAAGCAGTCCTCGAAAAAGCAATACTAGATGTAAAATGAAAAGTTGCTATTGTTCGACGTAACATGCAAAGGAAAACCGCCGATGCTCCTTTCGTTTTCCTTTTTCCCAAACAAAGCAATGCTCTTATGTTAAACGACTTGCTACTTCCAAGTTGATTCCCATTTAATTTTAAAATGGTTGTCTTTTATATTTCCGTCAGGATAATGAATATACTATTTGCCAACTTCAGTGTCTGCACAATTTTTTTTTCTTATGGTTATATGCACTGGATTGGATGAAAAAAAACGAGGAAGTAATTTCTAAAAAAATAGTCTGAACAACAAATTAAACAGAAATTGAAAAACTTTATTTAACATCTTAACATTTTCTCGATCTGCTGTCGTTTATCTTTAATGCCGTTAACTGCAAACTCTGATAAGAAATATTTATCGAAAAGTATGAAAAAGGAATAAACGCCATTTTCGTTTTGACAAATAGCATTTCGAAACTACTTCAAAATCAAGTAAAGTGTGAAAGATTTGCTCAAGACGTTACTCTTTTTTGGTTACATGGATAAAAATAACCAATATAAAGTTTCAACAGATATCAACTGCAAGAAACGCCCACTATGACAAAGGGACTAAAAATCCGTAAATCCATGATACACTTATTTTATAAGAACCTTTCTTATATGAACTTTTAGGCTGAGATTAACCTGCAAAGTTAGGAACATACGAAGAACATACCCAGGCTCAGAGTCAGTTAAAAACGTCTTTAATTTGCTCATTTGTTTGTTTCTTTGTACTCTGGTACCAGAGGCTATTCGCGCGCGGCAGATGGAAATTCTTCGTTTCGCTTCGGTGGCCGAAGGCCGACGGCACGGGCGGCAAAAGAGAAATGATCGACACCGGAAACTGCGCAAGAAAAACCTCTGGCACCCAGTGTAGTTTTAACATATTTCCCTCCCTTCTACTGGCCTACCCTTCCCAGATCATCTCCAGTACCTCTCTCCTACCCCACCCTTCCTCCTATCCCCATTGATTACCACATGTGCCCACCCCCACTACACAACACTACTCACAGACATTTCAGATTTCTCACGAGCTTTCGGTATACTTACCAGAATTTGCTGCCAACTCCTTAATCCACTTGAGTACGTAAGCAATATTGATACCAATTCCTCAGAATAATTTATAAATGAATATTTGATTATTCTCCTCTGGTCACTTTCGGTCAAAACTTTGATTTATTCACAAATGTGCAATACGACACCAGAACATATGGCAGATTCACGCCAACACAATTGCTAAATAAAATCGATTTCTACAGAGAAGTAGAGGAATTGAAAAGCGACTGCTTCTCCCGGGGTTTGGATAACTGTCTCGAATTCTCCCATTTCCCCCTCGTCTTTAGATGAGGCCATGGAAACACGGAAAACGTCCTCTATTCACCTTTATCCCTCTGCGGCCATTTTGGAGTCCGTGGGGAATAAAGGCTTTGTCTTTGCATTATCTTTGCCCGTCCAGCCTCACACTGAATGAGAGGTTCGACGGGCAAAATACATTGAGTGATATGGGTCTATTGCTTAAATTTACAATGCTTGCAAATCTCTTACCTGGAATGCAGTGTCTGACACTTGCCGACCGCAGACTATAAACCCTAACTCGCAGTAAAAGATAACCGTTTTAAAATGGGTGCTTAACCCTAATCCAACTAAGCCGAGAACTCCTACCCTCAACAGCTAACGTTTTTGATAAAATTTCAAAGACTGATATACATACATACATACATAACTTTATTTATACTCGAATCAATTAGAGCTTGTTAGCAACAACAAATAATTTTATGAAAATTAGTTGAGAAGTAAAAGTGTTCGAGTTAAAAAAGAATTCGCTAAAAAAACGCTAAAAAATAAGATACGATAATGAACTAACGAATTTCATAATGTGTTATGTACAGCACAGAACGTAGCATACTTCCTGTTATTTGTGCAGCACCATATTTTGTTCCCAAGAAAACTCTCACGGAAAAAAGACATCCTATCAGATACAATTGCATGAACCCAAATGACAATTCCACCGATGAATTTCTTCAAGCCAGTAAGCCAAATATGTTGTTCAAATATCGCTGCCTTGTGCTCTGGAAGAATTTGCGAGGGAAAACGTTCTTAACAGGATCTTGATTGACGTTGTGTGGTATACTAAGTTCGACTACCAAGTTTACGTGGTTCTTCAATAAGAAAACCTCATGACCAATGTTATATATAAATATATATAACAGTGTTTCAGTTAATTGTCCTGTTAGACTACAGTTTTACATTTCGTCTGCCTTTTTGTATACTACTGAAAAAGAAAAAAAACAAACAAACAAATAAGGAAACTGATAAAGACTCCCAGGCTGCGTATGTCACGTCTGTATCTCAGCCCGAAGGTCCGAATAAAACAGGTTCTTATAAAACAAATACACTGAAGAGTGTAATTGGGATACAGACTCCTTCCTGTCACAAAGCCTCCAAACTCATTATTTTTCATTTTAAACTACTTCATAGAAGGATGACAACAAACGGTTACCTACACAATACTGGGCTCAAAACCGTGATGAGACTGATTGTAGTTTCTGTAAGCCGAATGAAAAAAAATCTTGAGCTCACTTTTTCTGGCATTGTAGAGAGTTGCCTTTTCTGGAAAATATTCCAAAACTTGCTCACAGGGAATCGAGTAACATAGCACATTACTTCTACCTTTCTCGTAGCTACAATCACAGTCATAAGTCGTTGGAACATCCCCCCTTACCCGTGCAATGTTGGATAGCGCAATGCACCCAAACTAACTGTTCAGTGCGTTTTAGCTACTAAACAACATTGAAAGGTGGGAGAGGGAGGGATGCTCCGTTAATTCCGTCAGTGTACCAAAAATGTGTCACTGATTGTAGATACTTTATCTGCATGTAAAATGACGCACGTATTGCCAAATATAACCAACTTCCCCATTGTGTTACAGTATTTTTGTGAACGGAGGATGAAAACATAGCCAATTGACATATTTACGAGAATGATGTACTAAGTAGTCGTAAAGAAAGTGCACTAATATTCAAATACATTGCAATTATTTTTTATTCTTTCTGTCTTACCTACCTGCCATGATTAGACTAGTGTAGCTATTTGTGGGTAGACATCTGTATTCTTTGTGAATTTTGTTTTCAATAAATTGCCGGGTGATGTTATTGCGGTTCAAATCAAACCAAAAGAGATCGTTTCTCGTTCAGTGATAACGGTCGTCCGTCTCTGTAATCTATATGTTCCAACCGCCAGGACTATATTCAGACTTCGGAGACTCCGACCATGCAAGTGAGACTACACACAAAAAAAATCACAATCTCAAACATGCTTCAACATGACAAGTACAAAGTTACCATCTTAATTATGAAGATCACCAGTTGGAAGCAAACCTATTATCTTGGTGGGATTAAGTTAGACCGCGTTGATGTTGAGAAAGACTTGGGGATTTTGGTTAGCAACAATTTAAGCTGGAACAATCACGTTGATGTTATTTCTTCGAAAGCTCAAAAAATGCTTAACGTCCTTTATCGAACATGCAAGGACATCAATGATATTAGAACAAAGAAACTGCTTTATATTGCTTGGGTTCGCTCGCGCCTTGAATATGCTAGCGTGGTATGGTCACCTCATACCAAACGAAACATCAACAATTTAGAACAGGTACAGCGCAGGGCTACAAGATTCATTCTTGGAAGGGATTATTCTGAGTACGAGCGTCTTAGTAAGTTAAATTTATTACCTTTGGAGTATCGGAGAGAAATTAACGATCTGGTTTTCTTTTTTAAGTGTCTTAAAAATGTATGTAAATTAAATATTTTAGATTATGTTTCTTTTCGTTCTTGTACTAAACCGCTTAGAAATGTTGACCATTTAACGCTTGATGTTCCTTTCAGCAGGACTGACGTTTTTAAGAATTCGTTTTTTGTTCGAATCTGTCATCTGTGGAACGATTTACCTCTTGGTATAAGAGAATCAAATACCTTATCAATTTTTCGTAAGAATTTGATAGCTTTTTATTATGATAAGTTTAATGTTAATTTCTTTTAACTTTCATTGTATTTTTACCCAATCTTTGTTATATTCATAGTAATTTTTAAGATAATTGTATTACTTAATTAATTTTACAGATTTCTATATAACGTAATGATAGGTGGCTTATTTTTAAGGAGTCTGGTACTCTGTTTTAAGCTTACCTCAGATTGAGCGTTTTTTGTAAATCTGAAAGTTGATTAAATAAATAAAAAAATAAAACCTCAAATAATCCCGAATCCCGAATCCCGCGGATTAAAAATTCAGGCTTGCTTTGCTTACCTAATTTTGATGGTCTTTCTAACTTTCATTTCGTGTTCATTTCACATTTCATATATCCTCAATTCACTTTGATCATTTCTATAACTATTGCATCAATCAACTTGGAACCGTAAGTCGTTCCTTGATCAATCATTCGGATTTGATCTGATCTCTATCATCAGATTGCTTAATTACTGTTTTCACAATGAGCGGTTTTCTGTAAACAGTATCAGAAGCACTATAGAGGCCTTCTCGCGCATGCACACGGCCCATAACCAGTGGTCAGCCGTTTACATTTAGCGAAACGTTGGCCTTGTAGAACTCACATTTTAACAGAATTAACTATAAAAGTGTAACTTACAGTGCTATTTATACTCATGTTATGTTAAGTTTCTAATTGTTAGCCCTAGTAACGGAAACGGGCCGACACAAGGGTAGAGAAAAACTCTGACCAGACCGGGTGGGAGTTGAAGGTAAGACCCCCGAATTGGAACACCGTTTCTCCACCGCCTGAGATACAAGGTCAGACAAGAACACCAAGCATTGCAAATTAAAGATATCGTGTCTTTGGAAAAGGAAAGGTGTGCAATCTTTGTTCTTAACAGTTAAGACGAGACAGAACTTCCTTAGACAAACAGTATCTTTTTTCTTATTATTTTAATAATTGAACGATTGACGCCATGATTGAGTTTCACGTTTCTATGACGTTGTTTTGTCTTGGTAGAATTAAGTGGATTTCGTAGAATTGGCCAATCACGAAATACACAAGAAATCTGCCGGATCAACCATAGAGTAAACAATAACGGGAAGCCCCGGTTTCGCCGCTTTTCTCTTTGACAATGTGAATATGTCGCGAAATTTAAAAGCCAGTAAACAAATGGTTAAAGAATCAAGGCAATCGCGAAGTTATTATCAACACTCACCTGAAAATTGAACCAAATTCCGCTTTATGTTGTTATCTAACAATATATCGATCTTCCGACAACATAGAAAACGTGATTTTCTTAAAATGTCCAAAGGCTTTGTTTAAGTTCTCCCACATTTTGCCCGCTTATACTATTTCTTTAGAGGTGCATCTTATTTTTTTTCGCAAGCAGACGAAAGCAGCTATTCGTCACGGCGAATCTTCCGCAAATGCGAGTTCCATTCCAGATTCACCTTCTCTTCAGAACTGGTTCCTGAGTGACCATGGTTCCGTTTATCGAGAGTCCCGAAACTTTTCGGCCATTTTTCGGGGACCTCATATCTCTCCCTACCTTTAAACCCAGGCGATTTTGAGTAATTAAACTTTTTGCAATTATATTGTTTCTTCAGGTCTTGCCTAAAACTGTTGAAAGACCAGCTTTCTAAAATGGGCAGATTGTATTTCCACAATTGGCTTTTCGGGCCCGGCATGTTAACGAAACGTTCGAGAAACGGCCCCTACTAGCTCCATGAGATCACGAGATTAATTCGGAAGAGAATTGGTAAGTCAATTTTTTAAAGACTTTCACACTACCAAAAAGCTCAGTGAAGATATCTACCTTTGTCCTTTGTTTTTTTTTTTCTTTTGTGTGGACAGGAATCCTCCTTGAAGCAAAATGAGTTAGATTGCTAGGACATTAGCGTTTTATGTTTACTTGACCTATCATAGCGGGGGATTGGTTATTAAGACGTAAGTTCTCAGATTAATTGTTGAATTGTCAAAACAAAACATTCCGCTAACCGCTCTACTCTTAGGCTGTTCCCTTTATTTCTCCGTTGACTGTCGTCCTACCGACCGAATTTTTTAGTTAAAAAAAAGCAAAAGATAGCTTTTAATCTGAAATATAAACATCCGTTTTTCCCGGATAGATGTCCAGTTTGAACTTCAACCCTAGAGTAAACGTGACAGCCGTCTTCTACAGAAGAGGCTTTCTGTCTGCGTGGGAGGAAAATATGTCAACACCAACTCTCTCACTCCTTTCTGCTCCCTGCCACTTGAATCTTTCGGCCCCTCAAAACTGTCTCTTTTATTTATTTTGCTTGGGATTCCATCCTTTTTTTCGTTATTTTTACTCCGACCGACCCAAAATTGGGAAATGCATTCGACGGTAAACGGAGGATAAAAGGGGCACAGCCTTCTCGGAATTTTCGACCTTTAAATAAATTACTTAAGGTTCGTCGAATAAACACCTCTTCAAATTGTGCTGTATCTTAACAACTTTCTGCTCTAACTTCTCTGGGCCTCTATATAGTGCAATTACACGAAATGTTCCTAAAAAGGAATAGATTAAGATGAAAATTACCCTCACTTTGTCTAATGCGTTCGCAATATTAAGTTACTACCAATTTGTTACAGGTAGCTATGTTAGTGCGTTAAGCAGTAATTGTAGTCGCAACACGTACGGTACAAGAAGAAAATTGATCTTCTGCAGGCTTCCATATACAAACAAACCATTTGCAGAACAAACTTACTGTTCCTTAATATTCTGCATTGGCAGGGAATAATAATGTTAAGAAAAAAATATTCCAGGAGAACTTGAAAATACAATGCAATGCGCATGGAGTAGCGAGATTGGTATACACGCTCTTAAGTTTCTGTTTTTATAACAACGTTCACGTTGAGATTAAACAACAGAGTTCAAAAACACACTAAGAACACGTGCAGGGATGGCGCAGTGGTGAGAGCACTCGCCTCCCACCAATGTGGCCGGGTTCGATTCCCAGATTTGGCGTCATATGTGGGTTGAGTTTGATGGTTTTCTACTCTGTACCGAGAGGTTTTTCTCCGGGTACTCCGGTTTTCCCCTCTCCTAAAAAAAACAAATCAACATTTGATTTGATTTGTATTAATTGTTGATTTCAGTTTGCAGTGTCCCCAATTAGTGCTCCAGCACTAGAAGACTATAAAACTTATATAAAAGAAGTTCCTTTCCCAACATACCTAGCTTGAGACTGTTTCTTTGAGAGTTAGTTATAAGAACGTCTTTATTTCTGTCATCTCGCTCATCTATGTTTTTGCTATTGTAAATAGTATAAATAAAGCTAAAAGAAATGTAAAACTGTAGTCTAACGGGACTGTTAACAAAGTCAAATGTTGTTTTCTGATTGCCTGAAACACTGAACAGCAACTCAGGTTGTAGTCGAACTTAGTATACCACACAACCTTAAGAACACGTTAAGAACGTTTGCAGGTTCAAATCGCAAAAGAAGAAAACGCTCAGCCTCAAGGTTCTTGCATTCTCTCAATGGAACTGAGCCTCGTCCACGCTGACTTATGTCGCTTGAAAATGTGTAAGTTTTGTGATACGTTTTAGCCTATAAATCATCCACACTACAACGGCTGAAAACGCCATCGGAAACAAATACTCGAAAAATTGGTTTCAAAAGCGGAGTTTTGAAAACCAGAGACTTCCAAAACGGCGAAGACACTCAGTTTTGAAAGCGAGTGAGTGTGGATTGTTGAAAATGTCAAAACGGGTGAAAGTTGTTGTTTACATTGAATGAAATAATTGGATTTCAACTTTTTAAGAGGTTTACTGAACACACGAAAACTGTCACGAATCGCAAGACCTAACCTTAACCTTAATAACTTTGTCGTCTACAGATATACTCAAATTAAACCCCCGCAACTTTGAGCTGATGCATAGTCAATATACATGAGATTTCATGGAACGTCTGTATGTGTTTTATAAATCGGTATTGCATGCATACACTCCTTTTCTATAAGAACTTCTAATTTTAGGGCTGAACCTGAAACGCCTTTATTTTTTGCGATTTATAATGGCAATGGGACCGAGAGGAGAACAATCCAGGGACCAATCGGGCGAGTGATTTCGCGCGATGACTATTTAAAAATTCTCGCGCGATTACTTCCTGAATCCTGATATCAGTTAATCGTAACTATTCCAAAATACGAGAAGATGACTGTTACAAAATTTTTATACCTTAACCTGCTAATTTTTTCTTAACTTTTTTTTTTTTAATAGTTCTGGAAAAAGATCAATAATTCAAGTATAACTAGAGCGCGCTAGATGACGCGTGCAACTGTCCAATTACAAACTGTCCAGGGCTGTTCATAACCAATCAGATTCGAGAATTTTGTACTAGTTACGATTTCACCAGAAACAGAGTTGTTCTTTATTGTATCTTGCAATACTGAAGAAAACCACATTGTTAATGTTTTAAAAAAAGCGTCTTTAAGTATTTGAGTTAATAGTACTGTTAGACTACAGTTTTACATTTCTCTTACCCTTATTTATAATACCAACAAAACCAAAACACGGCAAATGAGCAAAATTAAGGCGTTCTAAACTCAGTCTCAGTTTTGGTTTGTTCTTAGTATGTTCTTAAAATTTTGGTTTATTTTAGTCTGAACGTTAAGGTTAGTACAAAAAGAGTATATTACATGCAACCGATATAGTAAACAAACGGACAATAAGTAATAGTATAGAGCCACTTAAATATTCTAACTTCGACAGCTAATGAGCTCTTATGACACGCATCCATTTCACATTGGCAAAATAAATAATCACATATACACATTAAGTTAAAGAAAATTTAAATGCAGAAATAAATAAATAGCAAACACATGAGAAATATATTTGACTGCGAGACTTCAAGAAACCACAAGGCTTTTATGAATGTTAACCTTAGCGCTTGACGATGCTAGGTTTCAATCCTTTACTACAGTAGGACGATTAATTTACACCGTAAGAGAACTCAACAGGAATCCGACAAGAATGAACATATGATTTGCTCCGCACGAAATCTACCACCAAGACAAACCACCACCACCGTACCGGTTGTGAGACAACCACTTCCCTACTCTTCTCGTACAGTGTGTGGGTTCTTGAACGTCCCACACAAGTTATGTTGGACGGGCCCATATACGGTTTATCATCCCTATCTGAGAAGACTCGAAAGTCTAACCACTTGTGGCAGATGTCATTACAAAGACAGCACTTTCTCCTCAGTTATTTAAAGACCTTGAGTGTTGGCGGACTGGCCGAAGTTTTAATCCTGCGACCTCCCGCCCGGTGGTTCTCAACCAACTGAGCCAAACGGTCGTCTGTTGATCGTGATAATTAAAACAACAACGGAAAACTGAAGAAGGTTTATTTTCTAGTGCACCTGTACGCAATTTCAAATTGTTGAATGAAACAGTCACGACTTAAGACGTAGACGACGTGCAGTCCCTCTTTCGCCGGCGCGTAAGTTAGTCGAAAAAGAGGAGGAAACAGGAACGAGAAAAAATGGCCGCTCGGTGTCCTTGAATCCAGATTTCACGCGGCCATTTTTTCTCGTGCCTGTCTTCTCGCGGTCGACTAGCAGACGTGCCTAATATTCTAAATCATTCCAACTGATCATGTTTCCACTCATTGTCTCCTCCAAACTCTCTGAAGCGTATGTTCTTCATAAAAGTTGCGCGAATAACTTTATTATTCCTCATCTTCAAACGATTTATCAGGATTAACAAGACGCGTACGGCTAAAATCGTGAGAGAAAACAACAAGCTTGCCCGTGACCCGAGTATGACCACATTTATAAACACTTGAAGTTTGTGACAACGCCAATGCATTAGACTTTAATCTTCTAATTTTCAACACAGTGTACGTTTAAAATAAAAACCTCCGATCAAATAACAGTTTATTGAAAATGCTAAATTACTGATAAACCTAATTAAATACTCCTTTCCTGTTGTTTAAGTGACCACACAAACAGCCCATTGAGGGTGAACTTTAGCGAAATTTTTCAAGTCGTTTCAACCGTGAACAATGTGAGAGCTAACTGAATTTAATACTTTACTAGCTATTTGCGTGGTATTCAGGTTTGCTTTAGATCATTTTCGTTATCGTAACCGTAGTTAATTGTAAATCCACACGTAAAAAATTGTTTATTCATATTTTGTTCAGTTTGTGAATTGCAGGTTGGCAAATTGTCTCAAACTACGATATATCCCACACTGATCTGGTTTATAACAACAAGGAATATTGCGCAAGCATTTTGCCGAATTCTTTCGATTTTGATGCTAAATTGAGTCCCAAAATTGAGATTTGTATAACACAGAGATACGCTCTTGAATGCTATTTGCGAATAAGCGGTCTGAAACGGGAGTTAAATGTAAATTCCATCGTACTGTATCTCGTGTCTAAGATAGCTCCAATGCATAAATTTTAAGAACAGCAGAGATTTTCTCGAATATATCTCAGGTCGCCCTAGAATTCAAAGATTTACAGCTTTCATTGATTGAAATTAATGTGTCAAATACAACGTAAACATAAGGAGATGTATTGTCCAAACCCAAACGTATGTGTGACCTCAAAAATTAAAGCTTTACGATCAGTTAACAAATTACTTACCAGATAGTCACCATTTTATCCATAATTGTGGCCAAGTAATCCTTTACTTCCTCAAACAAACTCCTTGTGTGTTGTCTTCAAGGTAATCACTTGCTAAAACATTGCAGGCTTGCGTGATTTCTTCAGGTGTTTCTTCCTAGTGTGCAATTCAATAATTTTGGCCGTCAAAATTCATTTCGCAAACGTGACGATTGAAAAGGCTAATTAACATAAGTGAACTATGCACCCATGTCTCAATGAAACTTAACACTCGATAATTAAATGTACACATCTTATAGGGGAGTTTTTAGCAAGGGTGATGAGTGGTGGGGGCAAGTCTGTTTTGAATAACAATTTGTGAGGTAAGTTTATAAGAGGTTTAAATACATCCTGTGGAAGAAGAAAGCAATCCCATTGAAAATTACTATAAATTTACTTCCACAAAGAGTGTGACGTCACACAATTGTTTGAAAATGTTTCCGTGTCCCCGTTTCTCCTTCCGGTGAAGAGAACCGAGCTACACCAAGGCCATGTTTTAACAATGCGTAATGATCTCTCATCCAACAGCTGTCCGGCTTTTGATAAGCGAATCCAAACGACGGTTGAACAAAAACACTATATCAATTTGGAAGAAAGATGTTGCAACTTAGGCTGCAGGGAAATAGATGTAATAAGTCATATGTTAAAATTTATCTGGGGCAAACATCAAAATGGATATGTTAAAATGCGAAAAACCCAGCGGACAAATTTAGCACAAGGAGTGTCCCAGCTTTACGTGCTACCAGCGCATAACTTCCGTTCTCGATTCACGACTTTCATGTCCTCTCCCTGACAGGAAACACCAATTAAAAAAAAAATGTTTTTTTTAGGTCTTACTAACGTATCTAAATTAGTCAATAGCAGGAGTCACGTTACACAGTTTTACCCTAGTACGGTAACCGGTTTGCATTTTCATTTAACTGACCTGGGTAAAAAAATATTGAAGCTAAGGCCCGTTTTAAACGTTGCATTTTACATGTGCCAAATGTAATGCAAAGGAGAAAAATCAAATTTGTTTCGCTCATTTGCATTAGATTCGGCACATTTAAAATGCGACGTTTAAAATGGGCCGAAGGTCACACTAGGTACTGTGGGTTGTCCCGGAGAAAGTATTAAAGGAGTTCATTAAATTTCACTTGCGCGATTGATTGTAAAATCAAACCAAATTCGCTGTTACTCACGATGTTAATTCTTTGAGCAAAGCGGACAAAAAAATTTTTGCCATGAAGCCGAACGATTTCGCGACGGTTGAAACGAAGGAGGAGAGCTTCGATGCTTCAAGTCTGAGCCTTCTCTGTTTTAGTTTGGCATCAACAATCCCCGCACGTGATGCATCAAAAGCAATCATCGAGAACCTCTTAAAAAGGTCATGATAGACGCACTTTCCACATGTTACTTCGTGAAGGATACACAAACATCACAAACATATTGGCTGCTGTACAAAGTCCCCAATAGAGAATCCTCCAACGGGGATTTGAGTGAAATCCGTAATTTTTTCTAACTTGCTGTTAATGTTAGTTACTACGTTTATACATAATTTTGACTTGGTCAGTCAATTATTGCTACTAAGAAAGCGGGTTTTGTCCTTGTTATCCTTGAGTTTGTTTTACTCATCTGTCTACAAGAAATAGTTAAGCCAATTAATCGAAGGTATCATTTTTGTTAAGATAATTTGAATGCTTTGTGATTACAATCAGTTGCAATACGTTTTAATTGATCAAGGAAGTTGACCGTTTGAGTTGAAAACCTAATGCGCGACAGATCACTGAATCGATTGGATCAATGTTTGTTTTTCTCCGACGATTCTCCAGTATATTAAAGCAATTAGTTAATGTCTGTCAGACCACAACACTGGTGCTGATTATTCGCGGACGTTCTTCTGTTTGAACAAAGCACTATTGATACACGTTGGGATAAGTAGCCGACGATAATTGCTACTTACCACCACCGCAGCTTACCCTTTGCGCTCAGACCTACTAGACTAAGTACTATGGCCGTCGATCATCTGAGAACTTTATGAACGATATCAACGGTTTTTCGTACTCTCTTAACATTGTCACATAGTCATGATTTAACGCGGTTGCAACTATGGTCGCGTTAGTGTCGTCGTGCGAAGTACTTTGCGTGCCAATCGTGACTGAATTGAATTATAATGCCAGAACGGTGTTTAACTAGCTGCATATGGACTTGTCAGCTGTCTGCCGACTTCACCTCACTGCATCGAATTTCGCAATTTATTCTCGTTTATTTTTTATTTTAGAGCAGAATCCATGGTTGTGGTCTTTCTGCGTAGTTCAAAGCTGAGTGCGTTCACGCATATTTTGACTATTTTCTTCTCCTCAACAGCCATCAGTGTATCTATGTATCGGTAACATACATGTGAAGAACCCGGCCGAGGGATTTGGTGAGCCTTCGTAATGGAGGGAGAGTTTCAAAAAGTTTCAGGTCGGTTCTAGCCTTTCATACTTCTTAAACAAAATAACACGCCAGATTTTTGACATCAAATCATGAATAGAAAACTGAAAGTTTTTGATCAAATATTAGTACTTGGACTTGCTGCCAAAAAGGATAAAATTCGACGGGGGTCTCAGTCCTGGTAGATGAACTTGAAAAAACCGGCTCCAACGAGAGTTTCTGGACACCTAAACGTTCGGTCAAACGGGTCACCTTTTAGTTTCCTTAATCCTTGTTTGAGTATTTACGAGCTTCATCCATTTTGGAATTGAAAAAAAAAATGCTCTGCTCACTTCAGTTATCCTCACGTTTCAAACAACGATGTCGAGTTAAGTGTGTAAAGATTGCATTTTTTGGATGCTGACGCCTCCATCTTTTTAAAATAAACGAACAATAAAGGAATCAAACTGAATTTAAACGAATCAACAGGGCTGTGTGTTAAAGTATACCCAGAGCAGAACACAGTCCATTCTAAAAATAACTGATTAGATGCCTGACCTTTGTTCACATCCCCAACAACGTTTTGTTTCTCTCAACACGCACCCTGACAACAATCCAAGGAACGAAAGCCTGGATCTATTTTCAAAAATTAGGCTAAAAAAGAGATGCACAATACATTAGAGTCAAAAGAAAAGATGGTTTCAAAGATGGTCGAAACTCGGACCGCCTAATCCGTCTACATATTGAAAGATACCAAGGACTTTGTCCCTCGATATCTTAGGACCAGTAAACTGACAAAGATCTGTTAATAGCCTGTCATAATTCTTGTGTCGTAGAATTCTGACTTACCAATTTTCTCGTGCTTAATTCTTCGTGTCTGCTTTTATCAGCCATGGAATGATCACCATCCCAAACTAACTCGTCCCCAGTCGATTCTCGTGTCTACTTTAGCAACGCGCAACGCAAGGCGAGGGGTAATGGAAAGGAACTTATTTTTTTGTCATTGTTATTCATAGGATTTTGAGACGGTATTTACACATTGAAAAGTTAAAAATATGGGTCCGTCGGACGAAGGTAAAGAGAGCAAAAATGGAGACGGCCTTATATAGTGACTTGTTACCAGCACAAATTTTGTGCAATGGACACGATAATGGTAAAGAGATTTTTTTCTTCTTATAGGTTACGTCTCCTAGGAGCCTAGTGGCCCATCAGGCCGGCGCTTATCTCCGGTTACTTTAGCATAAAGCGACTAGGAGTATTTCAACTCCCTCCTGGATGGGATGCTAGTCCATCGCAGGGTTACCCCCAGCATTAAATTTGCCGTTACCTATTTATACAACTGGGTGAAGAGAGGCACTGTGAGGGTAAAGTATCTTGCCCCTGAAAAACACAACACAATGACCCGGCCAGGGCTCGAACCCGGACCACCCGGCCCAGAGTCCAGCGTGCTAACCGTTAGGCCACCGCCTGTATTCTACAAGCTTATTTATCGTTTAAAACTTTTTGCATGTGCGATGAACGTTTTTCTCTCAGTATTCGGCAAAGTGTCATGCTATCCATTTTACTTTTTCGATAATTCGCGTTGAATCATAGGCAGCCCAAGTTCGCGTCACTAGAGAGCGTGTAATAATTGATTACTAGTGGAAGATGACCTTTGAGTAAAAGCGGTGTTGCGTTACAGGCAGCCGTTGAGAATTTAAACGCGTTGTAAGACTTTGTATGGGAAATATAATACCGAAGATTATGAAGCCTAAAAAACGCTCAATTTAACGTTCATTCAATAAAATGAATAAAAATGACTTAACTCTGGTGTATTTTTGTGCCTTTTGGAGCTTATTTTACCGTTTCGGGAATTCCGTGTTTTCAATGTTCTAAGACGTCGTCTTAGAACATTGAAAACACGAAGTTCCCGAAACGGGGAACGGGCTTTTACTCAAAGGTCATCTTCCACTAGTAATCAATTATTACACGCTCTCTAGTGACGCGAACTTGGGCTGCCTATGGTTGAATCGGTTTCAAATTTTAACAAAAAAGGCAAAGACGTTTGTGACTCAAGGCTGTTGGAAACAACACAGAATTATGCCTTAGGTAATAGACGCACGAAAGACTGAGCCTAAATTACACGTACCCGGTATAAACTCGTATTCTAAAAGGCCCACCAGAGTTTTTCATGATTCACTCATTCTCGTGTTTTGTTTGCTTTTTTTTGCTTTTTTTTGCTTTTGTTTGTTTGTTTATTTTTTGTAGCTAATGAACAATTTAATCAAGCGCAGTAAATTTGTCATGGACCTACCTTAAACTGTTAAGGAAACTGTAATACTGCTGCAGCGATCTCGCCATCTCAAACAAAACGCCTGAATGCCCAAACTTCTGTTGTGAAAGCTTAGATTTCAGGCAATTCCCAAACAAAAACGTTGCGTTAATTTGAGCAAATGCTGCTCAGCAATTTTTTGTTTCATCCTGTTCAGTATAATTACTTTTGTGCAGTGTATTGTGCTTAGTAGATCATTATTTATCTACCAATGAAATTAATTCGTAGTTTGATGGGGATCATCTGTCATCCTGTGTTGCTCTTGTAATTAATTTTATCTGCAAATGGAAGATATTCAATTCTTTTCGGATAAGCCTATAAACCGTAGGCACCGTCTCATAACACTTTCGGTTTAATCAACTAACCCTGTGGGACGTTAAAGAACCCACACAATGTTCGCGAAAAGTAACGGGAAGATCTGGTGATGGAGTCTGTTATCCTTTCACCGATTCAAGGGTTGTGTGGGTGAGATCAAAGGTGGACTGAGCTGGGCGCCTTCTATGGGCTGACATCCAATCTCACCCCAGAGAAAAAGACTGTAAACCCTCATGAGACTGTATGTCATATGGGCGGTATACAAGTCCATTACTATTGCTATTCTGCGGCACCGTGACCTGCGCACTGAAAACTAAATGAAAGTTCATTTTTGGAGCTGAAAAATTCCATGCACTACTGTACAATCCAGATGGCTCGCTAGATTTTGGTGTAGACTTTATGGGATCACGCTGATTGGACTTAAAATACATTTACAAATGGTTAGACCTTCAAGCCGGATAATAGATCAGGCACCGTCTCACAACAACTGCTTCATAAAAACTCTAGGACGCTATTAAAGAAGCCACACAGAATGTTCAAGTTCGCAAATGAGAAGAGTGCCGCAGCAGACGACAGTAACCAGCCTAAAACACGATCGAGCTAATTAAGCTGTTTTGGAAAAGAAGAATGACTTTAAAAAATATGCAAGGTTAATTTCGACTGCGGCTAACCTTAATTAACTGTAGCAGCAAAGATGCCCTCTTCTCCTAATTTACGTTGACGTTTATTATATTCTGAGTGTACCTACTCCTCCTCACACACGCATTTCTTCCCTTTCGAAAAAAATAAAAGGATCAACAGTCGTAATTTGAAAAACAAAAAAACTTTTTTATCATTTGACTAAAGCTTTTTTATGATTACAGGAAGTAATTATTGATGTTTACATAACCACACTCGATTCAGCGATCTAGCGGAATCATTGAGCACACACAGTCAAGAAACAGAGGGAAGTCGAATGTGAAAACGCCATTTTCTTCAAAAACACATATGTCGAAATCGTAAATACTAATTTCGATGCTTTCTTTTTCTATTCCATAAACGAAACTTTTTGCCCTTAAACGCGGCATCCTAAAGACGAACAGCCCTCCATGGCACGATTTCTATCATTCAAAAAGCAATCTGTTTTTAATGATAATTACATGCAACAACGATTATCCGGTTATATTTGCGATAATATTGTTATGCTTCTCTGATATCGTGCTACCAAGGCAGGTGGTCTTCCCATATCCTTCTGAATTATCCAAATATAAAATCAGATTCAGCAAATACTCCTCAGAAGACATTTCGTTGACAATCTACATGTAAAATAAGTGGCAGGCACAGAATTGAACTGAAAGCTGAATGCCCAAAAGGCTAGAATGACCTCAGATATTCAAGTTTGACATCGCTCATATTGTATCTGTATTCATATTTCACTACCTCGCTGATGCAAAAATTTTTCCCGTCCGCTTCGGGAAAACCGGCTCGGGCAGTTACCTAAAAAGGGACAGATCGCAGTTTACGAGATCTAGATATAACACAACCCATTTGTTTTAAGTTTGCTTTTGCCGCTTTCGTTTTTGTTTTCTTTTGTTTTTTTTTCCACACCGCTTCCCGAAGTAAATCATCCTGCTCAGCAATTTAAGACATTGAATCAATCTATAAGCTATGGCATGGTGTATGAAGAAAGAAGGCAATTTCCCTTTTGCAATGAATTGACCCAGTAGGACGTCTTTGCGGTGTTGTTTTTTTGTGACCGATGCAAGGGAAGGCCACCTATTGTGATATCAATTGCGATGAGTGAAAAACTCGGTTTTGTTGTTAAGCCAGCCCAGCATCCTGGCGATCCGCAAACTCATGTCACATCGAAAATGTTGATCCGGCCTATAGCTGTGAGGGCTGCATCATTTCTTTTTAATCTGATAGCTCGACATGGCGCATTTCACGCTTGCTATAGATGATTTTCAATCAATCTCTAGAGACACAAATAACAATAATATAATGTACAATTGCTCATGGACGAATAAAAGGAGCTAATTAGAAATCTTTTGTTTTCGTCCACTACAATGCCGGCTAAGATGGCGTAACGTGGAAACGACCTATAGCCTCTTTCGTGCGAGGTCTTTCATCGAGGCTAAACTAGCGCAAAAGAAGGCGATGGCGAGATCTAGTGATGAGGGTTCCGGATTTACATGGATAATAATTCCGCGCAGATGACCTCCTGCGTTTATCTACGATTCTCCCGAAAAATACCCCATAACACTTTGTCGAAATTAGTGCTAAGCAACGTGCTGCTTATCAGTAAAAATTCATCTTTTCATGGTTATTATTATAATCAGTATTTTTTTTCTTTTTTCTTTAGTTCATCAGTGCAACCAAAATCTGTTCACGAAAGTGAAACTGTCTCCCCACACCGCAAATATGCAGTCTATCAAGTTTGGTTGCTGAAGGAGATCTGCGACAAACCCTCCTTTCAAAAATATGCATGTTTATATCGTTTAACGGTTTAACTTGTAGATAGATTGCTTTGATCATCAAACTCATAATGTAGGATAGCAAACTAAAACAAATAATTACCTTTATCACCGAAATTAACCACCACTGTCCTGCACGGAAAGAGAGCAAGATTTTACGTCTCCGTTTTCGAAAACGTTTTAGCGTTACGTTGATCTCGCAAATTAACAAGCCTTGTACTGACATCATTTAGCTTTGACTAGACGAAACCGAAGGAATCAAATGTTTAAAATATATTATTTAATTTTACTCGACCACGGTGGGAAATACTTCGCCGATGGAAATTACGTCCGTAAATATATAAAATTGAATTCTCTTACCTTTTCGTCTCCTCAAATGCAAGGGTGAAAACGCGTTTTATCTGGAATTCAATCGAAAGAAATGTAATTTACTAGTCGCTCTGTCTAGTTCCCGGAATATAGAGGCAAAGAGGGGGCTCTCCACAGGCACGTAGCTTTCGCTAAGAAACGAGTCCAGCAGTTTCTGATAATCACCATCTTTTTTTTTTTTCCGGCGCGTCTCTCAGATAACACGAAGAAGGAAATCATATTTGAGCAAGCCTTGACATTTACCTCACCTTAGGGTTTACATAGCTATATCCACAGAGGCACGCGAAAGAACAAATATAGAACAAATACTGTTTGAATTATAATTTCTGTTTCTCAGCTAACGTGTCACCAAAAATAGGTAATCAATCATTCTAAAAATAAATTGTATTGGCTCCAAAGACAACTGAAAAGCCCGGACATGAGCGGTGGAACTGGGGAGGGGTAAGGCTGGAGGGCTTTCAAGCATAAATATAAAGGTTCTGTACGTAACTTCTTTACTTTTCCATTTTGGCTCGAGATAAACACCCCACGGAGAATGCAATTTCAAGTCCTATAGAAATGAATTGACAAAAATTGGAAAAGATGACCCAGATTTCCTCTGGTGCTAGCTTGAAATACCCCCCCCCCCCCCCCCCCAACCCAACACCCCTCCCAACCCAACTTCCCTCAACATACACATCACCTATTTCTGCATTTTGCGGATCGAAATCAGCTCTCTTACACAGGAACAAAAGACATCCTGCAGAGAGCTTGTGTTTCTTAGGTTTGTTAGAAATTGAAGGTCTATGTTAAAGACATTTAACGAACTCGGATTTATATTCTTGGCCAGAGAAAAATGGTCACATTCAAAATTCAATCATTTATTGAATTTCTGTATTAATACACTACTTTACAATTTCAAGCTAGAAGAACTCATCTACAAGGACAAAACAATGCAAAAAGGAAACAGTTAAATCAATGGCGGCCTTTCCTAAAGTATAGCAATAATTATTATTGTTCAGTCTTTCAGAAAGCAATGACATATGTTGCATGGGATAATGACTTTGTGTTATGGGCAAAAATACACTCAGAAAAATATTTGTACTCTTTTTTTAAATCATCTCCTTGAGCACTTAGTGTAGAAGGTACGAGTAATGAAATCTTTGAAAGAAGCCCATCTAGAAAAACTAAAGAGGCATTTATGCTAAGTAACACCTGGTTGGTTTAACCAAGCCTTAATGAGTTATGTTTGTTTTGTGACCTGAACAGTCGGTTTTGGTGACAGCAAAACGATTCTGTCGTAATAAAAGCAGTAAATACATCATGCCTATGAAAAGATATGTATTCTTTAAAAACATCTTTATCTCTTGTTAAAAAAAATGCCTTTACAAAACAATTCCAAGAATAAAAAGTAAAAGATATTTCTTAATTAAAATGTATCGCAATTGGACAAGAAATATTGTTCAAAATTATATTTCAGTAGCTTGACTTGGCAGTATATTACAAACATAAATCTATTTAGAGCTCTGAGAATTTAGGGACAAATTAAGTTATAGAGAATATGGTGGGTAACCCCACCTTTACCCCTACACCCTTGGTTATCCTACCTACCCTCCTCCTCCCCCTTACTCCATCCATCCAGGATGCCTTCGTGGCAGATGTTAGAAGAAAGATTGCTTTTACTGCAACAACTCTTGAAATATGTTAAGCAACCTGTCCATGCTGGAGAACACTGAAAAGGAATTTTCACAACATGCAAGAAAATGTCCAAAGATGGCAAATGTTCCCACTTAACATCAATCTTTTCCTTTCTATGTAAGAAGATCCAGAGAAATTCTTCTGTCTCAGTATGTTACCATCATCATCATCATCATCATTATCACAGCTGTCCATGTCTACACTATCGCCTTTCATTGTCTCACAGTCAAACAACCAAACTGCTTCTGCAGCACAAACCGCAGCCCTTTGCTTGAATTCTTCAAGGCTGCGATGAATCACATTAATGGCCACTTTATTTGTCCCTCGCCAAGTTTGTACATTGTAGAAACAAGTCTTCATAAAATCAAGGATTTGCCATACTCTGTTTTTACCTCTTTCCCACTGAGGAAATTTGATGTCCAGGTTGAGTGTTCCACTTGTTGGATGTACTTGGGGATGGAAGACCGGTGTCGTGAAAATGAGAAGAGGTCGACTTCCCGCAGATCCATCCTGAAGGAGTATGATAAATCTGAATATGCCACCTTGGTATGGTCCCCCTCTTACAAACATTATCCCGTGCCAGACATTTAAGGACTTTAAAGATGGCATTACATAAACACCATCCAGATGATTTTTGGCTAAATGCCACAATTCAGAGATAGTTGTATCATCCCGACATGAAATCTGAAAATCCTCGGCTCCAATCATTGTAACACGGCTGGCTGTAAATTATGTTGACAAAGTATCTGCATTCAGCTACTGACGATAAAGTCGCCAGTCCTTAATACTAACGGACTGACCCGCGTTTTGAAGCCGAGATCACTTTCCTTGCCACTGATCCGAATCGTATAAGGTCGACTTCTAGACGAAGAGAAAGATTAGTCGCTTACCAGTTTACTATTTTGAGATGGCGTCAGTCCGCCATCTTGGAAAAACTGAGTCAGCGATATGAATGTACATCCGCTCATAAGAGGGAAGATCGTTCATGTATGAGGAGCAATATGTGCTGTTATTTCAATCAACAAAACGAGTACTTTTGTTGGTTGATCTTGGTCACGTGCCCCTGATCAAATTCAAATGTATCCCGGCAGGGATGCCATTCCACAGTTGCCGCTTCGGATGTTTTGCTGCGATTGTTGAAGGAAAATCTAAAGATGTCACAAAGCACTTAATAACTGCTCCTTCGGGAAACTAGTTAGTTTTGTTTTTCCCTCGAGTCCTAATGTTTCCCGAGATGAATCAGGACTCTCGGGAAAACAAAAACTGTTTCCCTCGGGACCATACATTAAGTGTATATTGTACACCACCCATTCTCTATTTTCGAGTTCCCCATAATACACTCACTTTGTTTGCAAAACGTAATTTTAGGGTGTTTCGGGGAAATCTTTTATTAGTTATTAATCACGAATTTAAAACTCAAAAATGGTAATGTGGAATTCCTTGTTGTAATTATCGTTACATCACAAGTAAAATGAGTCTGAGCATAAAAAACGACCTTTATCCAGGCGATTTGCCATAAACTTGACGTCGGGGCCGATGTTTTTCAAGATTACCCATCTGTGTCCGTACATGCTTCTCTTTCCTTTTGTTGTACTTCTTTTATCTTGTTAAGCACTTTTAAGTGGTTATTGCAATCATTCATTCTACTTTTTGGGCATTTGGGTGTCACATAGCTCCCATAAAGTTATGTCTTTCAATGATAACTTTGAAAAGAGATTGAAGAAATTCAAAATACCGCTTCATCTCTCATTCTCCAATCTCCACCTCTTTGGTCTTCGGTAATGTACAAACGGCCACGCTAAATTGGGCTCTCCGTAATTTTATTATTCACAGCGAGGTACTTTTTTGACGGAATTTCGGCGTTTACCCTTTTTGTCTGCCTTGACATTCTAAAAATTATATCGGCCAGTGTTTTCTCTCTAATATAGATAATCAGCTCGACAATGATTAGAGCGAAACTACTGCCCGAAGAAAATGAAACTACCAAAGCCTTCCCCGTCAGAAATAAAAAACGCATTTGAATCAGTTTTTTCTTCCTTTGTAAGGAGCCAAGAAAATAGTTATATGTAATGTGCTCCTGATTTCAATTATTTTTAAATTTGAGCCAAAATCAGCGGTCATTTATCCTAGGTGTAAAGTGGAATATCGCATTCCTCTCGATACCTCGCCCCAAGCACAGTTTTCCTTCGAATATCTCTTCAATAGAACGCTGAGACCCCAAGACTGAGCCAAAAGTTAGAAGCTCTTCGTGCGATTGTCTACTCAACGAAGAAATTGGATGTTGCTCACTTGGAAATTGCGGATCATTTTCTACACATTTCAGCTTTTGCTTTGTAAGCTCTTACTGTTGAAAGCTGGCATGATTTCACATATAGAGACAACGGGAGCATTCATAAAATAGAGATAAAAAGATACGTAGCGTCATTTTAGTTAGTGCGCCTTTGGATTTAGACGTTTGGAGATGGTTGGTCAGACCTTTTATTAACTAAACATCTAAACATCGATCCGAGAAAAAAGGTCATAAGCATATTAAACCGTTATTTCTTTGCATTCATTTTCAGGCACTAGGCGCCACATTTATTTGCCTCGGGTCTAATGATTACTCTTAATTAATAATAAGTTTTTATTATTTTTCCATTCGAAGAGAAGTCTCTGTTCCGTCTCGTTCGCATTAGGGACTAACTGACGCTTTTTAAAGTTTTGCCACTGACGAGCAAGCCTATACTATAAGTTTGCAATTAGAGGAAAGGCAAGAGTTGCATTGTTACCAAATCTACTGCGCCTCATTTTTGAGTGTTTGCTTATTTCAGTGACAAAAGCGTTGTTTACGCCGTTGGTTGAGTAGTTCACGCTTCCGCTAAGCGTCGGTAACTTGATGTCATATTCTGTTTTGGCCTTCAACTTGTCTTGTAAAGGCTCCATGTATAAAGTCTCGCCTCGAGTGGGTAGTGATCTTGCGCGAAAAGGCTTGAAAACGTCCTTGGTGGCAAAGAAAGTGATTATTTGTTCAAGTTCATGTTTCTCCTTATTCGAGCAATCCGAGTATCCCGTGTCGTCTTCGCAGCAGCACATGGCGTGATACGAACTAATACGAACGAGTGGTAATCGTGTATCTTTGTACAATGATCTCCTTTCGTCTCGGTACTGCGCGAGGTATTTTGAGATCGGTAATAAATCGATTCTTTTTCCGTCTCGAACACCTTTCGTCCCTATATCGGAGGATAGCTTCTTTTTCATGTACGGCGTCAACGAAGCGTGCCCGAAAGGCTTACCTTTGCACAAAATTGGACTCTTTCTTTCAGGTGAATTTTCTGGATGTTTTTGGTTTTCCACCCAAGAAGCTTTAGTCTTTGCCATGCGTGATAAAATATTCGTACTTAGCATCCTCTCGGAACAGCTATCTGAATTTGAATGCAAGGATCGAGTATCTTCCACGGCGCTTGATGATGCAACGTAATCACGGTGAAGGAAAGCAATTGGCCGAGCGTCGCTTAGAGCGGTCGTTGGCACTTGTTCAGTTCTACTAGCTTCTATTCCTTGTGTCCCGACGTGCTGCAGTTGTGTACACGAGCACTTAGCAGTGATCTGTGGCTCGCCGTAAGGGTCGGTGCTATCAAAGGCAACTGTTACTGTCTTGAGGTTGATCCTGTTAAGAGAAGCGTTATAACACAATCAATTAACCAAGCCTTTGAACATGAATACTAAAAACACTTGCAAATTGTGCACATTTTAATTGTCCTGGCAATGACTTCTTTTAAGTACTTTCGTATAGATTTAGAGACTGTATACGAGTACATCATGCTGTACCAATCACACAATTGAATCAAAGCAATTTTCCGTTGTTCCTGAATTCACAAAAGAGTAACAAAATTCAAAAGTCGTCTTTCCGAAAATTACCATGAGGTATCAAGCTATTCTACAGTTACGAAGTACAGTGCTGGGCTGGAGAAGACTTTGTTAGGATATAGCTTGCGGCTCTGCAGTCTTTCGTGGCTGCCGAGATTTATGCTAGCACAGACCAATCTATCTATAGACTACCTTTTCCGCAAAAAGCAAAGGCAGTTCCGGTACAGTTAGTTTCTTGTGATTGGTCATCGAGCTCCTGCGGGAGTATCTTTCGCGGGAAATTCAATATTGAAAATAAATCGGTCTGTGAAAGCGCCGTGACAACAAAGCGGCAAGTCCTATCACTTTTCAGCCGCTCGCATATTTAGTCATGTAGCCTGCAAATGAAAAAAATTGAGACCCTGCTCTAATGTTAGTTAAGAATGATTTAGACCTCACTGCATCGATCATATTAGCGCTTTGGTGTTTGAATAAGAAAAGTTGTGTGGTTGGCATCTCTTACAAATAAAACCATTCCATCCTCGCTTTTATCCAAGAGAAAGGTAACTGAAGAGGGCCATGAAGGGGTAAAATGGGAGCTAGGATTGACCTGATTATTTGGTGGGAACATGGGATTTGATCACTGACTACAAACGGGGATTTTGTAACTGCGAATGGGAGATAAAGATTCCTTGCATTAACATAGGTTATCAGGTAATAGTTCTGCTCAAAATTGTATTTTTCCCTATCATGACTCCAGTTGGGATTTAATTTTAGTAGCAGGGACTGGAATTTCTAAGAAAACTTGCCACTGGGACTGGGATTTTGTTCAAATTTGGACTGGGAAATGGGATTGCCACCCCCTTCTTCTCCTTTCCTTTTTCTCCTTTCCCCTTCATGACTCTCACTGAAACCTAACTGTATCAGGAGCATCATTAGGAGCGCACATAGGCCATCAACAAAGTAGCTTTCGTATGACCTCCAAAAAGTGTTCGCAATTTGTTTCACGGACCAATGTTTGACAAGGTTGAAACAAAGCTTTTCCTTTCCCGCCAAGGAAACTCCTAATATAGCAAATACACAGTTCGAGTGCCCATTAACATTACTGCATTTCAAATGGCGTCAAAGCGAAATGTCGATCGCTTTCTAGAAAGTTTCATGGAGACTTGATGTCGTTGCAACCGCGTTCGCTAAGCCAATGAAAATTCGCGCTCGTTTGTTTTTGTTCGATAAGCCAATTAAATGTTTTCCATTTTTGTTTACGTTCTGTTTTTCAAGGACATATGAAAGTCGCTCTGTAGAGATGTTATATGGTCACAGTCAATTTTACATTTATGGTTTGAAATTTTCTAAACTAGTTCATTTTTTTTCTTTGTTTCAGATTATGATGATGATATTGTTAGATAAATTTTCTGTGCAAATTTTTGTTACTTATTTTGGCCAAACTTCCCTCGGTCATGGCACATGCACGGACCTCACTGCGTTTGGTCCGTGCGCCATGACCTCTGGCCAAATATTTTCCCGTCCGGCCCTCCCACTCAGTTAATAAGTACATCATATTTTGTGGTATACAGCGTATCTTATTTTGTCGCTCGCAAACGGGTCAAAAGACAACATAAGTGAAAATATTGCCTTGGTAGGCTATTAATTCTTTAGATTATGAAACATGAACAATATTTCCGCTGAGTCGATCCAGTGATCCGAAAATTCTACTTTAATGCACTGAGAAGTTCTATAAATTAAGATATCGCTTTCAGCACGCGGCAAGCAAAACAAAATATTTCGGAGACACTTGTTATCAGTTACTTCCCTGTGAGAAAGCGAATTTGGAAGTTGCAAAATCAGACTTGCCTCAAGCCGTGATAGTGTCACTGAACTTCAATTGTTAAAGTTCGACTCGGCACAGTAAGATTCGGTAGCAAAAGTTGAATTACTTTAAATTAAGTAACTTCAGATCAAGCAGCCGGGACCGACAAACTTCCATGATATACTGTAATCGCCACGGGTGAAACGAAATTATCTGTTACAAGAATGCTACAAGTTGATTTGGGCTACTAATGGGATCGCATACAATGATACATGCTGCTCAGCGATTTGCTCTGAAATACACAATTAAGAATTTCTTGTTCACGCTTTACGATCTGAATAAACTACTAAGTATCTCTTACCTTCGCAAATTCACTTGGGAGGTACACGGTCTCCAGAAATGTTGTGTACATAACTGGTTTGATTTCTGAGTCATACTCAGTTAAAACAGTTCAGGACTGGACCGGAATGCATTTACAACAGAAGATGAACTGGTAAACTTGTGAATGAGAACGGTGTTGCTGGGGTGACGAAGCAAGTTTATAAATGAATCTGTTGGAAGTAATTAAGCTCTCAATTGTTTCTTGTAATACCACATAAGTAGATGTCATTAAAGAAATTTGCATTAGCTCGAAATTTAATATTGCAGTTGTTATTTTGCCGATGGAAAGGGATTTAAAAGATTTCGGTTCGTGACATTTTCAAGAAATTCAACTGGAATCTTGAATCACCATGAATTCTCGAGGAAAGCGTTCGACGTTGAAGACTTGCTTCATTTTATTTTGCCTGGGCGTAGCGTCCATATACGCACGTACGCCCGTGCGTACAGCTGAAATCCTTATTCCATGGAGACACTAATTTTGCTTAGTAATTGTCTAATCGGGCCACGTTTTTTAAATTTCGAGTTAAACTGGCATCCTTCCGTGTGAGTATTTCCAGTATCTTTTCATTAACCCATAGACGCCAAGCCAAACGGATCCAACATCATCCAACATTGTTGGACGCTTTTGAAGTGTCGAAAGAGGTGAACAAACGAATGCAACACGTTGAATCCAGAATTTTGGACTCAAGGGTCTGGAACCACAATCTATCTAGAATTCTTAGAAAACAAACTTAATTTTTTTTTCTGGGGGAGCATGCCCCCAACTCTTCCTTCTTTGGGCGCTCGAAACATTCTTCGTGTGCGTACACCTTCAAAATCTCTCACTACGCCCTGTTTTGTTCTTTATTTTGTGATTCAAAAATCAAGTGGATTAGTCCCTCTTGATATTTCAAAAAAAAAAACCAGATGCTTAATTAATGCAGAGGCTTGAGACAAAGCTATGACGCTTTACTTTATGCAAAAAAAATGCACATCCCTACGGTGAAAAGACTGGACTGCTTCTATCCCTCTTTGTTTACTTGTTTTAATTTGAAACTTACCCACGCTCTAGTCCTCAGTCAACAGTTGCATATTTTCCAGTTCGCTATCTAGAATTTTTACCGACTCTCAGCTCAGCGTAGACTGCGAGCAGGGTCTCTATTGCTCTAAAATCGTTGAAACGAACCCTGTATACGTTGAACTTTTACGAGCCGATGCCTGTAAATATCAAACATCGTCCCACAGTTCGAAAAAATTGACCCCCATTTTATTTCATCAGAAGATTCCCTGTATAAAAGTATTTTCGAAAATGGAGTCAAAAAATTTCAGCGCAGTTTATTTTTTGAGAAATCGAGCATTGTCTGATTTTGCCCAGATGGGGCTCGGAGCCACCCTCGAAATCGCCCAATTTTGTGAATGTTCAGCAGCCTCGCAAAGCAAGAACATGACAAAAGGGAAACTATCTTTTACATCACGTAAAAGCACACCATCTGACCTTCTAAAAACCGATAGTTGATATTTTTCGTTCGCTTTTCCAAACAATTTAGGGGCCCCCACATGAACCCCCTCTAAAACATGGTCGTTTCGCTTAAATTTTACTCTAAATCCCAGGGTAAAAATCTCAGCTGGTGCGCATCGTTTTTTCGATAATTATACTTTCTAGGGATTCTTAACCTTCCGTTACAAACATACAGAAATTCTACCGACGGCCCGTGAATATTCTCTTGTTGGGAGAATCAAACGTCCA
This sequence comes from Montipora capricornis, assembly GCF_036669925.1. Taxonomy (NCBI): domain Eukaryota; kingdom Metazoa; phylum Cnidaria; class Anthozoa; order Scleractinia; family Acroporidae; genus Montipora; species Montipora capricornis. Next base: position 13,462,185 of record NC_090885.1, on the reverse strand, counting down.
ACCGATTTTCAGTCTCTCCGCATACCGCGCTGTTCAAATTCTACTGCGTGTCGTGAAGGAAAGATTTTAATACTACTTTCCCTGATTTGTTTGAAAATTTCTTAAATATATATATTTTTTATATTAGAAAACCATAGCCAAGAGAAGTAATGTTCTCTCTCTTACCTTGGATTATCCTGATAAATTCTCCAATTGAAGCTTCTTTGGGGAACCAACATTAGCGCGTGACAGTGCTTGCATGACATTTTAATTTGCATTTGGTGCGATTTCCATTGTCAATACTCTTTACTATTGCTATTAACTTGTTAGTCTTCTTCGAGTTGAGAATTTACAAGCATGTAATATTTGAGGTCTTTTATATTTGTGTTTGGTGATTTTGAAGGTTTCATTGAATTATTTCTCAGCCGTGTTAAATTAGATATGCTTGTGACATGTCAACTTTTTTTCGTATCCAGAAAAGAAACATTCTGATCGCGTGGAATCCAGTCCACATCCAAATGAGCCCGGTTGACCGGGCTGACCCGGTTTCCGAGATCTCGCCTTACCTCCAAATCCTTTGTAAAAACTTTGATGTGTTCATATGAGAGGGTGAACACCAATTCATCCCGGTTACCGGGAGGAAAATAATACAATGCATTTTGGTGAGAGAACGGACATTACCGAGCTTTTAGTTCTCTTCTCTTCGATAATGAAGCTTGGAATAGTCTTATTTGATAGTTAGCGTAAAGTCAAAAGAAATTTGAGGTTGTTTGAACAAAGAAATTCGAGAAATTCTCACCAGGCTTGTTCGTTAGATTTCACGCCTGAATGGTCGCGTCACCGCTTTTCAAATTTTTCATCTCGGTAACCGAGCCAGCCCGGTCAACCGGGTTGTTATGAAGAGGCCCTTAATTTCCCTATGTTTAGAAAGGAAGAAGAAGATATCCAAAGCAAGCTCATGTCATTCTTTAATCATACTTCCGACCCGAATCACCCTAAGAACGTTTTGATTGTCCGTCACGGATTATAGCTAGGCTCTCACGGATTTCAGCAAAAACTTAGGTTTTTAAAGAGAATATTTGTCTTCATCCGTCACGGATTATAGCTAAGCCGTCACGGATTTCAGCAAAAAGTTAGGTTTTTAAAGAGAATAATATTTGTCTCCATCCGTCACGGATTATAGCCCTCTGTAGGCTGTCATTTCTAACAGAGATTTGTCACGGATCCGTCACATATATGTCACGGACTGTACGGTCACGGGTTTTACCCATTTTGACCGTCACGCATGGTCGACCGTCACGGGTTTTACCAACCTCCTGATTGGGGCGACAATCAAAACGTTGTTAGGGTGATTCGGGTCGGAAGTATGATTAAAGAATTACATGAGCTTGCATTGGACATCTTCTTCTTCCTTTCTAAACATAGGGAAATTCAGTTGGATGTGGACTGGATTCCACGCGATCAGAATGTTGCAGCTGATCGCCTAAGTAGGATTACCGATTACGACGATTATTCGGTCCATGATGATGTCTTCACGTGGCTAGACGCGCTTTGGGGTCCGCATTCCATAGACAGATTCGCTTGTAGTTATAATGCGAGGCTACCCAGGTAGAGGACAATTGGCTCGTACGCCCAGGTAGAGGACAATTGGCTCGTACGCCCAGTGATCCTCATTGGTAGAATTTTAAGGCACCTGCGAGACTGCAAGGCTTTCGGAACTCTGATCGTTCCTATGTGGACCTTACTATGCGAAGATGGCGCGCACTTTAATTCGTTCATCCTCGCATGGGTTCTTCTCCCCAGCAGACCAGATTTGTTTGTGCCAGGAAAGGCCAGAAATAGGTTGTTTGGCACCAAAGCGTTCAAATCTCGTTGTTTTGCCCTTCGGATTGATTATCGGGTACTTAAGGGTCAACCCCCGAAGGGATTCTGCACAACACCCTCAGGTCACTGTACTATTTTTTTTGCGTTAGGGACCGATTGTACAGCTCTAGCGTCATATACCGTTAATTTTACAGAATTGGAGATAGGTTGTTCAAATCCCTCTGCCAAGTGCTGGTAAGCGCATATTGGGTGTGATACCCTACAGCAAATTGAGGAAACTGTAAGATACATAAGCCCATATGCGATGCCTGCCGGATCAATCTGTTCACACTGAATTGTTGAATGCACCCCTTAGGCGGTGTTGCTTCCTAACATTGGAGGTCAGTAAATAGAGTTTTACTTGTCGGAGAATGGCTGTTAAGAGACTTAATAGCCCACTGAAGGGCGGACATTTTTCACATTCTGTCTCAGACTGATTTGTTGAATGCACCCCCCGGTGGTGTTGGCTTCTACATTGAAGATGATGAAATTCAAGAATTTCCAGCCAAAACGGACTATGTCGCCTTGTACCTCCAACATCTTATGGACACGACACGTTCCCATACAGCAGTAGACTGAGCTATTTATGTCATTCAATGGGCCCATAGCCTAGCGGGGATTTCCTCCCCAACAGATAGTCCTATTATTCATGGGTTTGAGGCAGACTGCCAAAAAGTTAAGCGGAACTCCAGAAGTCAATAAGAAAGAGCCCATTTCCGCAGATATGATCAAGAGCCTTGTCAATCGTTCAAATTTACAAATCTGCTCGATTTAAGAAACTTGTGTATATTTTTGTTAGCTTATACAGGATTTTTTAGGATCGAAGAGGCTCTCCATATAAAGTACGGAGACATCTTTTCCATGTCAATTATGTGGCCATCAATGTTGTCAAAAGCAACACAAATCAACTCAGAAAGGGTAACGAAGTAGTTATTGCCAAAGGCTCAAATTCGGACACTTGTCCAGTAAAGATGTTGAGCAGACATCTTGCTACGATTAAACAAGATCCTCTTGAGCACGATAATTACATTTTTAGACCGTTACTTAAATCCCGCACTGGGCATAAGCTAGTAGTATTGGTTAACAAACCACTTAGGTATTCAACGATAAGAGATCACTTTAAAGCTTCCTTTAAAGACATCGTCCAGGATATTTTCCGTTTTGGTACACATTCATTGAGGGCAGGGGGCGCATCTGCGGCCACCAACGCAGGGGTTAATGATCGACTTTTTCAAAGGCACGGCCGATGGAAAACAGCTTCCGCCAAGAATGGATATGTAGATGACAACTTAGAATCCAGATTAATCGTCTCAAAAATGTTGGGTATCTAGTCTTCGCTTTCCCTTTCTTTGTCTCTCTATATGTGGTGTGCTCTAGATGACTGACTGGCTCATCCTAAATAAACTATTTTACATTGAATGTCTCGGGTTTAGTGTAGGCAGAATATGGAATTTCTGACGTTCAGATGTAGAGGCTCGGGTATTGTCTAAGGATTCTGGGGACTATTTAAAGGTTTTGGTGGGAAATATTAATCATTCTCCGTCAGTTAGTCTTAGGTTCACTTGCTTTAATTTTATATCATATATTTTATGGTTTACTCTGTTTACCTCTTCCCCGAGGTCTGGTGCCACAGCATTAGATGGGGAATACGTTTCCACAGATTTTTGTGGCCACATCTTAAGGGTGGTTAAAACCCATCAAATGTTTGCGACTAATTTCTCTAAAAAGATATGTATATCCCAGAATTTTAGGTGTAAAAGCTACATAATAGGGAGATTAATATAGAGCTTTGTACAAACACTGCAAATGGCAAACCGCGGTTTTAAGTTAGCGCTCACGCGTTCGAGGTTTGCTGCACGTCACGCGATTAATGTGGCCCGTCATGCGGTTAATGTGGCCCGAAGACTTCTAGGCAGCCATGTTGCTTGAAACTGAAAAAAGCGGTCGCGATTCACAAGATCATTGCAACTCACGAATTCCACCCCTGCGCTAAAACCATATACAATGAAAATTACAGATGTGTATCAACTAATCTACACTCCTCTTACGAGACATGTTTCAAAATAAAAGCATGGAAACCTGTGTACCAGCGCAACCTGTGGCCTGCAATATTAGGGACAAATGCTTCGAGCGATAGCTTTCTTGTAGCAAGCTCCCTCCAGGTGGGGGACTTTTGTGACTCTTTTAGCGACCAATTTGTGTGAAACACGAGGCCACAGCCCTGAATAAAGGCCGCGCAACCCATGGATGAGGCATCTGAAAACACTAATTTGGAAGGAATAAACGGGGGTGCCCAAAACACAACGCCGTTTAAAACTCTTAGATTGTTTTTCCAGAACAAAAGCTCTTCTTTCCCTTGAACGCTGAGAAAAACTTCGGAATTCCACGAGCGTCGAGAATGTATGATAATGTGCGGATATCTGGTCATAATTTGTGTCACGCTGCCGCTTATTTCCCTTTCGTAAACGGTCGTTGCCATTTCTCAGAACGGTCGTTGCCACTTGAAACGGTCGATGCCTGAATTACACTCATTAGGTCTAAGAACTCAAAAGGGTGCGGTTACTGGCAGTTGTGTCTCGCTGGTCATATCAGTTAGGGTTCGGGTTAGGGTTCTGTTTAGGGTGAGGGCTAAGAACCCGAGTTCGAGTCTTGAAATTTCCGGACTCCTTTTTTCCTCCAGTTTTCTTTTATAATTTTTTTTTCCTTTTGTGTATTAATTTTTGTTAATATTTTTTCTTAGTTTGTTTCTTTTAATTTTCTTTGAAGTGAAGAGTGTAGTCGACCGTTATAAATGGCATCGACCGTTTCAAATGGCAACGACCGTTTACGAAAGGGAAATTTGCCACGCTGCCACAACTTGCTGACAAGGAAATTATTTGGCCAACAATAGATGCTAACAGCCTGACATGAACAAGATCCGATACTTGCAAATTAGCACATATTTGTTCAAGCTCAGAACTACTGAGCTTCTGAATTCTCTCTTCGTTGGCATGCATTAACCCTGTTTGTGTATCGATGGTGTAGCCGATCCATGAAAACCGTGTCTTGGGCTCCCAAACTGAGTTTTCGGGATTGACCAAAAAACCACACTGAGCAAGATCAGATTGGACTTTGGCACTATTAGCCCATGCATTTTTGGATGTGCCACCCGCTCCAATACCGTCATCGAAGAAAATTGCTATTGGAATCCCATGCGATCTCCAATGGGTTTCCAAGGGTCTTAATAATTTAGTGAAATCTTGCATGCCCCGTACCGAAGTCCCACGAGAATGCCAAATACTTGCGATGTTCAACAAAGATATCCACATGGTGGTAACCGGATTTCAAATCGAAAGAAAAGACAAAACAGTTCCTCGAAAATATGTCCTTAATAGTATGCAAACCTTCGCACTTAAAGTTTTGCTTGAAAACATGAAGATTAATGTGCCTTAAATCCAATATCAGCCTTTTCTTCCCGGTGTTTTGCACAGAAACCGACAACGGATTGATTATTTCGGGTGCAGCATCGAGTTCTTCAACGCGCTTATCATGTAGGAGTCCTAAAACAGCTTCAGTGGCAAAGTCAGATTCTCTGCGAGCAGAAGCATTATTTCTAAATTTACAAGGAGGTGGTGTGGCGATGAATGGGATTTTATAACTGTCATTGATAATATCCAACACGAATAGACCAATTTCGATATATTAAAATTCAGTTCGAGACAAAAGGCATCATATCGAGGCTCTGGGGAATAAATATAAGGATTTGTATGAGTTTATTCCCCAGAGCCTCGAGATGATACCTTTTGTTTACTACTGAATTTTAATATATCGAAAGTGGGCTATTGAGGGGCACCGATGGACCTCCAATAATTTACGGATTTAATTAGCCTTCCCTTGACCGAAGGAAGCGAAGAGACTTTACGATCGTCATCTGACCGAAAATCAAAGTTTTTTCTGTCTTGTTCACCCACACAGAGCTCGTGTTCAGCATCGAGCGGTACACACATACAAGGAAATTGTAAATTACATTCTTCCTCTTGCTCTAGTCACCTGTCATTAGACTTACTATATCCTTTGCTGTGGAGCCACGTTGTGGACCCTCCGACCTCCAATGCCCAAACTTGCCGCAAGCAAAGCACTGTCCAGGTCTGAGAGAAACGTCTGCGGGACGCTGAAACATTGATGATTGATTTTCTCACGGAGTAAAGGAAGTGGAAGGACCGAAGTTTTGAGGACCAAGGCGAGAATTTGCTGTAAAGGTTGATTGGCGAGTA
>NC_090885.1:13446090-13448590 GCF_036669925.1 Montipora capricornis | reverse complement strand
GCTAAAATCTAAAATCCAAGCTTACGCCGATCAACGGCATCATCAGGGATGAGAAAATATTCCGCGCGCGCTATATATATACAAAGGTGTAGGGTGAAATGTGTAAAAGATGTGATGTATGTGTAAAAGCTATAGAAATAAACTGTGAGTAGAATACAAAGCTCTAATGATGGAGTGTCTCTAAACAAAGGACCTCTAAAAGCGCTTAGGAATACTCTCTCAAATAAAATATTAAAGTAGTAGGTCTGCGAATTCAGTACATTCTTCTCGGGAATTGAGTGTGGGCTTGTACTTTTTAATGTAAAATGCTTCGTAGAGGCGTAGATTAGCGGGGTCGTTTTCGCTCATAATTATCTTGACCTCAATGCCTTTGTAGTCTTCGTTTTGGCAGGAATAGTTGTGTTTTTTTAACAGAGGAGTTTTCGTTGTTGATATGTTCTCTTACGCGATCATGGATGAAGCATGTAGCGCTACCAATATATTGGTGGTCGCAGCTGTTACACGTGAGCTGGTACACTGCATTTCTTCGTAAACATAATCCAGTGTTAGGGATAGGGCATTTGTCTCTAGTGCATTTGCGCTCCGTGGAGGTGTGGGATAGGGCTTGTCTGAGCGTGTAGGATTTGTGGGCAATGCGTTCTGGGATGTTTTCTTTTCCGAAAATGTTAGTGATCCTGTGATTGAGTCGTTCAGAGATGTAAGGGATCTTAAGATATGACCATTCTGTGTTGCCAGGTTGGGGGTTTCGTTGAGGATTTTGTGGGTGTTTTGTCTGCTCTATGCTGTTCTCTGGATAACCGTTGAGGCGAAGGATATTATTGAACGTGTTTAGGTGTTGTTTTGTAGATATATTTGAGGACCATCTGTCCTTGATGCGTTTTCGCTCGTTGCAAATGAAGTGGTTTCTTGGCTGGTTTTTTGTAGAATTCAAAAGAGCTGTTGCCATCCTTGGATATGGTGACTTGAAATCAATAATGACAATGACAAGCCACTCGACGTTATTTCTGGTTGTTCAATTTCGAATTTCAAATTAGGGTGCACATTGTTTATTATGTCGTGGAAGTGGTCAGCTGTTTCTTCATTAGCTGTTTGGAGATAGATATCGTTCATACATACATCACATCTTTTACACACCCTACACCTTCTTTGCATATATATAGCGCGCGCGGAATATTTCCTCATCCCTGATGATGCTGTTGATTGGCGAAAGCTTGGATTTTAGTTTTTACTTTTAAACAGCAGTTTAAGGCCTCAATAGAACATTTATATATATATTTTTAATCATGTTGCTGAAGGACAACATGAACAGATTATTTAAACAAAGTATGATGATAGCATACTTCTTACCAAAATATAACTCCTAGTTTTAACAATCGTCTGAATTTCGACACAATGGGCATTCTCGAATTATCGTCCATTCCCTATGTACTAATCACTCGTGCGAGTAAACTGCTATGTTCACTCTGTCGCCAAAGGAACTGAGCAAAGGCTTACATAAGAAAGAAATTCAATCAATGATTTGTTTTATTTATTTATTTATTTATTTATTTATTTATTTAATTTTGATAAAGGAAAATCGCATGCATTGCGAAATATCTCGGCTCAACGATCTACTAGAGAAAGTAGTGTTTCAAACATTTTAAACTGGCAATATAAAGATAAAAACTTTGCATACGGTATGCTTCCTGCCTTGAACGTCTACTTCTTAAACACTGAATTTCTTAGAAACTGAAGGCACGCTTGACCAGGTTGCCGGGAATAGAGCGTATTTCACGTGAAATCGTGACGGCTATGTCGATATTCACAAACATTATTCACAAACATAAATTTCTCTTGTTAAACCTCATTAATCAAATAAAGCGAGAAGATTTTACATGCGCTGTTATTATACAGTTTATTCCATGCATCGTCTAGATCTAAAAATGTAATAAATTGAACAAATTATTCAAGAATACAGAATAAAATACATGAATGTGGCATGCATGCATGCAAGCAATTAGCATGAGTACGGTGGGGACACTCGAACCATGAGCACTTGGTATTTTTTTGTCCATTTTTTAGTGACTATAGAATGTGAGATCGTCCTTTTGACAAGGATATTTAATGTTTTTACATTTACAAAATGCTATACATGTAACACTATACATCATAAGAAGAGCCTTTATTTCTTCGTCGTTGAAAAAAACAATGTGCACAAAAATATCAAGCGTTCACGGTTCAAGTGTCCTTACTGTAAGGCCTATGTCCTCTCTAGTTTTATAGGTTGTCTGTCATACAGGCAGTATTTAAAATCTTTTGTTACTTACCTGAATATCTCAGAAAGTTCAATACTCTTGCAAATGATTTCGCATAACGACTACACTCATATTCTCAGAGATGCAGGTGCTAATTTTCGCCGAAGGCCGGCCTTACCAAACACAAGCCGGAAATTCAAATTGGCATATTGTTCCCGTGCTCTAGAGAGTTCTGATTGGTTCCTACTGACTCATCTTTACTCTCA
>NC_090885.1:13436090-13443590 GCF_036669925.1 Montipora capricornis | reverse complement strand
TATTGGTAAGTTTCGTTTCTAGAGTGTAAATCATCCGAAGAGGACCCTTCGTCACCGTGTTTGCACGTGCGATTTCAAGGTGCTTTACTTTTCTGCATAATTCGACGGGGAGCTTTCCTCTATAGGTACCTAAGTAACAGAGTAATCAAGCCTTGTATCGGGCGTGGATTCAGGTGCGTGATGTTTTATCTTACTGAACAAGCTTTTTGTTTTATTATAGCGAAGCGATCCGAATATCATCGTCCCAAGGGTCGTTGGCAGAGGTAGAGACGTCTTGTGAGTAGCAGCCCACACCACAGGTTGAGCATCAGCTGCAGCACCTCTATAGCTACCTGCTAAAATCAACTGTTCGGTGAATCAGTCCAGTTAGGTCCCAATGTAAGTCCGATGTTATGACCATCTCATCGTCGACGCAGCGCTACTAACGGAAAAAGGCTAAGCAAACTCTTGATACTGTGCTAAACGCTATTGCCCCGGAGAATTCATCGTGGCTGCTTCAGCATATTTTCACAAAGTACAAGAGTAGACGGGCTGTCTCTGCTGCTTCCAAGGAGGACAGTCTGGTATCTAGACTGGTGACCGTTCACAATGACACTAGCCGACTGGTACACCCAGCAGCAGATTCTTTTCCTCTTCGCTTGCGACTACACCAAGACAGAACTACTACAGCTAGTGCCAGGACTCACCAAGTTCAGACTTGATAACTAAAGGCGACTAAACATGCTGTTCAGACTAAGCCTGGTCACCCAATAGAGCCAGCAACCATTACCAAAACGAGGTTCTATAAGTGTATCCCACCAAGATTGACCATTTGACTTCATATCCTGTCCTTCGTTTCTCCAAGATATGGCATAGATAAGCTAAGACAAGATAAGATGGATATTCAAGTCGCATTGTCTGAGCTACAGTTAAGCAGGTATACTACTTTTCGATTCTTATTAGTTCGTGTGACTTAGCTTGGAGGTGCCCTTTATTTTGTCAGCAGAATGACAGCGCTTTTACGAGTATACGTTAGTTATTGAAGCCATCTCGTGACCCTCAACACTAAATCGTTTGACTGATATTCCTGTTTTCTTACCTTTCCATAGCGACAATGAAAAACAGATCGAATTTCAGTATGATCTGCAAGCGGCAATCCCAAAACTAGATGAGTGGAAGGTGCATATTGTACGGTCCGTCCACCAAGATGCCGCGAAGACTGCTGTTGTCGATAACCTTTCAAAAACCGAAGCGTTGCTCCTAATAGACTCATTGGCCATGAAGTTCTTACCGAAAAGTTATAGAGAGACCCAGAGCAATTGGTTTGGTAAAAACATTACTGTTTCAATTACCGAAGCCGACAACGAAATTGAAAGATCTCGGTTCGTAACATTTTCATGAAATTCAACTGGAATCTTGAATCACCATGAAGCGTTCGACGTTGAAGATTTGCTTCATTTCATTTTGTTCATTATTTTGTGATTCGAAAATCAAGTGGATTAGTCCCTCTTGATATTAAAAAAAACCCGAGATGCTTAATTAATGCAGAAGCTTGAGACAAAGCCATGACGCTTTACTTTATGCACAAAAATGCATTCCTACGGTGACTGGACTGCTTCTATCCCCCTTCGTTTACTTATTTTAATTTGAAACCTACCCACGCTCTAGTCCTCATTCAACAGTTGCATATTTCCCAGTTCGCTATTTAGAATTTTTACCGACTCTCAGCTCAGCGTAGACGGCGAGCAGGGTCTCTATTGCTCTAAAATCGTTGAAACGAACTCTTTATACGTTGAACTTTTAATGGCTGAAACTGCGGGTCGCAAATACCGCGGGCGTTGATTAGAGTGAACTCCCGCTGTATTTGCGACCCTCAGTCTCAGCCATCTTGAAGTGTTCGTTCGTTCCAACGATTTAGAGCAAAAGAGAGACTGATCTTAGTCTAAGCTCAGCGCAAAACCACTCCGGTAAACAGCGGAACGAACTTGGTTTTTATAGTTATCAAACGAGTAAAAAAACAAATGATATAACTCCCCATCGAGGCAGCACCACAGTTAAACTAACGACCACTAACCCCCTTCAATCTGTGGAATCAGACTAAAAAATGTGAATTTTTAGAATTAAAAAATAAGCTAAAAAGATAACAGCTTTCAAATAAAGGTGTGTGAGTCACAATTCTCGACAATTTTAATTTAATACTCTCTCACTCAAACCCAGTTCCTCAGTACTTTTTCTTTATTTCCTTTTTTTAGCTCAGTTACGTGCAACCTTCGACGGACGCCAAAATTCTGGCGAAAGAAAACCACTTGAAACAGTTAGTCAGGGATGCGGCAATACATTACATAGCGAAAGCTGTGTTCATTATAGAGTAGTTCTTGCCGCCCAAGAAAGACGAAGAAGTATAGCTCTGTGAATCTTTCCTCAAATCATAGTTGGCTATGCCTAAACAGAGAACAATCGGTCATTATCAAGAGGCGCATTTCCTACCCTTTCTGAACTGCAGCTAGTATAAGGTCTACGGTTGATGAAAACTTGTATCGTAGAATCAGTGGAAACTTTCTCTTGTCCCGAATGAATCCCGCGGGATGCAATCACTGGGATGTGGTCTCTCCCCTGTGAGTTTGAACGCCGAGGGAATCTGCCAATTCTTAATGGCAAAGGTTCCGTCAGACGAAGTGCTCTTGGGCAATATCCATAAGGCCTCTTCTCCTTGTCGTATTCAAGGAATGGATAGAAAGAATTCACTTTGTTATTAAACTTTGCCCTCAGCTTGTCACCATTGCAATCCACGCACATTTCGCTTCCAATTACCTCGCAAAACATTTTTCTCACTACATTTTCCTTACAAAGTGGATTTCTGGATTCAATATTACTACAACAAGGAACACGTCTATTTACTTGCACCGTTTTATAGTCAAAGCTAGCACTATGCTTATCAGGGAGCAAAAAGTAACTGCCAGGTTTGAATTCAGGAGAACGAACCCACTTATAATTTCCTTGGCTTGACGCCACGGTTTTTAAACTCCTCAGGAAGTTTCCAGAGATGCACAAATCCTTTCCAGTATCGGCTTTTCGTTCACATTCTCCTTTCATCCACGTTTCCACTATTTTGAACGACTTTGGTTCGCAATGTTTTTCGCTGAAGATGAACAGATCCCGTACTCTTTGCACATCATTAGAGGAAGGTAAATTTCCATTCAGTTTGATTTGCTTATCGACAGTCTTGAAGCACGAAGGAAAATTACGATTTTCACGGGCAATGTTGCTGGTAAGTATTTTATCCATTCCGTGTTCAATTTTCAATTTCGAAACTGAACCTTATTTCTCCTGAGTGCGAGGACCATTCATGAAGAGCTAAGGATAAATTATCCATAAAACTCTCACCATTTGACTATGAGGATAGTTAATTTATTCCTTTCGAGAATTTTTGATAACACCTGTCTCTAATATTTGAACGTGACGGACAGTGTTTCTTTCAAACAAAGCAAAATGTTGATAGGTGGCAGATCGATCTCAAGAGTGTTTCGCTTCAGTACAGCATTAATTTTCATCAACCAGGTTAAATTGACTTCTACCCGCGAAGATTGGTCGAAGAAAAATAGAGCATCAGGTTGGATTTAAAATAAAAACATCCCGACATTAAAATCAAAATTGCTGAGAGAAGGTCCTTCTACTGTTATGGATTATAAATTACCAAAAATATGCGCACTATTAAGAAAATTTTTATTTTCTCCTCTAAATAACACAGCTTTCCTACCACTGAATTTTGTTCCTCAAATCGACTGAAAAGCTAGATACATTGTCTATACCGAATGACCTGTCATAATCGCTATTAGCATAAAGTGGAGAAGAGTTAGATCACAGTGAACATTGATTTATCGACGATAGGAGTGTCGAATTAACATTCGAGGTGATATAAACAGTTGCTTAGGACGTTCTTGTAATTAATTAAACGTTGCCATAGTCTTTGCATAAGGCCGTCTCCTTTTTTTCTCGTTTACTGTTGTCTGACCGACCAATATTTTTCAGATTTCAAAAACAAAACGATATGAGGAAGGTAATGACTCAATAAAACATTAAATTATTTTTTTTAGAAGCTTGAATCTGGTGTTTTTGGATTGAATACATTCGGCGAGACGTAATGAGCCGCGGATGAAGTGCGACATACATTGCCATGGAAAATATATCAAAGTTAAGAGGGCGGATCCCCATGGCGCATCATGGCTTTTTAAAATCTATATTTAGTTTCGCAAAGCTACTTTAAGTTCTCGTTCCCAAGCCGCGCATATTTATAATTTCATTACGTCATTAAAACTGGTCAATCAGGTGCCTCTCTAAAAAAAGCTGCTCACCTGAACCATGCGCTAAAATAAGATTTTAAAAAAACCACCATTTGAATAGACTCGCGTATTGGGGATCCGCTCTCTTACTTGATCCTCTCATGACAAAACGTGCACAAGAATCCAGTTTGGGAATTACACGTTCACCTGATCTGCTAGTTTCCCGTCTTCTTTTTACAGGTAGTTGCAGTGTACGTGTTTATCGCGTCGAAACACGCATTCACTTTATAGCCCCCGCCCCCCCCCTCCCTTGATATCATTTCACCAACCAAAACTGATTGGTCCCAACACATTACACATTACAACAAGTTGTACTGATTAAAATTACAATCATTAATTAATTAATTTTCCGAGGGAAAATAATTAACAATCCACTGGATTATTCGATCTACAAAGGAAAATATTACATAATTTCAGCTTCTATGAACTTCAATAAAATACGGACTACAAGGCTTAATTTCAACAGATCATCGATCACTTACTTCTGTGACGATATCCAGTAGATTAGACAGTCCTCAAACGTCGGTACCACAGGTTAGCAGAAATATAAAAACAAGTCAATGAACAAACAGGTTAGCATAGATCCGTTGGCAAAACGTCCCAGAAAAAGTGAACTTTTCTCGTGTTATCCGGTCTTAATAATGTTACTAATCTCTACGGTGTATTAGGGTAATCACTAAATTGTCAATCATCGAATCAATTAACAGAATCAAATAATCTATTTTTTAACAAAACAATTTATTAGTATAACTATCTGTGATTATTGAAAATTCTCTGCACTGATTGGTTGTACTTGAGGTGGTTATTACACGATAATCACCTAAGCGGTGATTATCAAAATGGCCACAAGGAGTTTCGTCGAGGTGACAGACGAAGAATTAAATTGTTTTAAAGAAAATGCATATTTTTCAAATAAGCACCTGCGTACATGTAATTATATTAAAATGATTATTATATTTATATTACAGATATTAGGACAGCTATAGCATTATGAAAATCCATTGATCAAAGAAAAAGCCACACAAACAAAAGTTAAACAAATTATGGTATCACTTAAATTCCAGCCGACAAACAAAATGGTGCATTTTCATCACTCCAACTTTCGTGGTTTTTCGGCCATTTTCTTACGAATTTAAAACATATTGTTCTTACTTTGCTACTAGATCTACATGCAGTCTAATTTTTCTTGTATCTCCAGCGAAGGACAACTCGACAGGCATATAGTTGCTATGAATTCTCTAAGATTCTTTCAAGATTCTTTTAAGATTTTACATTTACAACCTCTGCGTGATGATAGATGATTAAAAAACGAACACAGCTGTGTTTGGTTTTTTCAAGACTGTCCACGAAATCATGAGGATATGTATACTTCAGTCTAAATCATACTTCTTACACCACCGAGTCATCAGAATTAATTTCCAGCTTGTTTTCTCTTGTGCTATTGGCGTCGTCACTCAATGACTGTGATGACCATGACAAACTGTTATCAACAAAATCCCCATCATCGGTATTTGCATCTACCGAGTACAATTATTTTGCCATCTTTGGCTTCTTTACTAGGGGCTTTGCATCATCAGGAGTACATTCATTACCTCGATAGGAAATATAATGTTGCCAAACAAGGATAATGTTAAACAGAAGAGTAACCAAACCTAGGGCCATCTTAGGAACATTTCCTGTCAGCTGTGTGCTACTGTGTTCAACAACGAAGTAGATAACCATCTGTAGAATGCTGAGAACTCCACCTCCAAAATCCAAAAGCACTCCGCCGATGTGAAACCCTGTAGTGGACTTGCGCTTGAAATTAAGCCAAACTTGAGGAAAATACTGAAAATGTTGATATGAGAAGTAGAAATTAATTTGAAATAATTTCCTCTGATTAATGATATGAAAGCCGGTAAAGCCTCATATCCTACCACCGACGCAAGCGTGCAAGCACAACTAACATTTTGCACATGCATTGGCCTGTAGGTAGTTGAATATGGCTTTCGTGCTAACTTAAGTACACTTGTGTAATTAGCAATAATCTACTACTGTTTTGCTTTTTCATTTATGCAAGACCTGTGACGACCGCACTAAAAGGTGTCTACCAACCCTTAACATCAGTAAAGGTTGCTTATTCCAACCTCTCATACGCCTATAGAAAAAAGCCTCTTTAATATTCAAATTTTTTTTGAAAATCCTCCCCCCCTTCCCCCCACCGTACCAAAAATGATGGTTTTAAACCAAAAAAAAAAACACGCATATTTTTCCTGGATACATCTGAATGTAACAACAGTTATAATAAATTCCTTACACAATTGTTGTCCCACTCTAACAAACTTCCCCCTTTTTTAATTGCTTAGCACAGCCACTATATCACAGGCAGTCGACATGTTGAAATTTACTTGACTGCCACATGGTAAACCATAAAATGTGCTAGTGCAACCATAATAACTGAAGTGTAGTAACTGCTGAATACCCGGCCACTCTAATAATATTGTGTTCTTGCAGCAGCATCACTTGAGTTTTGTTCGAATTTACCTAGAGAAAGGTTTGCGTAATAAGGAGGGGCAAACCTCGGGCCCATGGCAGTGCCATGTTTTTTAAGATAATGTTCTGAGTTGAATTTGAAGTCGTTCATGGTTAGGATCATGCGGATGCGATGGAAATGGTCTCTGAAGGGACGCGCGGATTGCTGCGTTTTTGAAGAAAACTACGAAAGGCATCGATCCCTTCGTTATGTGGTATTTTGGTGTATAGTGATGTTACGTCAAGTGAGACAAGTAGAACATTGTGAGGAAGTCTGTTGAGAGAAGCAAGTTTGTTAAGGAAATCAGTTGTGTCTTTGATGTAAGACGGTAAGTTGAAGACCAGTGATCCGCGAACTGTGAGATACTTTTAATGGATAACTGTTGGAAGAGACTATAGGACGTCCGGGATTGTTGGCTTCATGAATTTTAGGTATAATATGTTAAAAGCGTCCGGCTTTGGGATTGTTTTTTTAGGAATACTGTCTGTTTTTCTTGTCAATAAGTCCTTTGGTGAACATTGAATTTTGTTTTATGACGGTATTCTGTAAATCGTTTTTGTATGGTGTCAGTCAAGTCGGGATCTTGTCGTTCGTAAAAGGTGGAGTTGTTTAGCTGTCGGTAACATTCGTCCAAGTACCAAGTCTTACCCATTACTGCAGTCGTCGAGC
>NC_090885.1:13428590-13431090 GCF_036669925.1 Montipora capricornis | reverse complement strand
CATTGAAAGAAAGGAATACTAAAATGGCGGCCATTTTGGAATAAGGTGTATGAAGCAACTGATGTTGGTCTTGAGCTGGTCATTTGTGGGTCCAAATGTCCCCGTGATGAATGAATGTAAAGAACGAAATTGTATATGAAATTAATCATATACGGAACTGCGGATCGACATGAAATCAAGTGAGCTATGATCCTCGCATTTATGAATACAGTTACCCGGCCACTATAGTAATATTGTGTTCTTGTAGCAGAATAACTTGAAGAACAAGGTATGCAATAATACACGCCTGCATACACATGCAAAATTAGTGGTCGGGTAATTGGCATTTCAAAACTTCTTCAGAAATAAACTGATTAAGTTATCGATGCCATTTTCGCCAACCACCTGAAGTGAAACAAGGCCAAAAACAGTATCTAACAAAGATAATAGTTTTGGCTCCATTCGTAGCAGCTGAGCACAACCCTCTTTTTTAACGTCATTCTAAAACATTACTATACACCATACATATACCACTGCTTGCAACATAACAACCACAACCACCAAAGACTTATTGAACCCTTTAAAAACAGGAGCGACCTCAGATTTCAATACCCGGACTAGGGGAGGGGCAAGGGGGGCAGTTGCCCCCCCAAAAAAATATTCCCAAAAAAATTAATGTTGTCTCTTTCTGGAGTGTTGGGCAGACAATTTAAACTTTATTGATATTACCTTTCAAACTTTTCACAACCGATCCGCTCGCCTTGATTGATAAATATATATTTGAAGGAAATCAATTTGGAGACATCATAGACTAATCTGTTAGTTAGCGATACATCAATAGTTTGATACTAATAACTATATAAAAAAAATTATTGGGTAAACACAAATGGCTGGTAAAACCAGTAGTTTACAAAACCTTAACCTCTAAAAGTACCTGTCTTTCTAAACTTGGACTGATTAATGCTTACTTTTGACGAAATATCCATAAAAGCAGGCCCGTAGGAAAGGGGAGTGCGACGGGCCTTGTTCTTTTTAAATAGTGACGTTCTCTAACACTGTAAAATGCACACGTAAAGCGTCTCGGCGCAAAAAAAACCATTTTGACGTTCAAATGTTGGAGTAATATCCACGCTGTTAAGTTTGCTTTTGGCTGCCTGTTTTAATAATAATAATAATAATAATAATAATAATAATAATAAATTTAGTACTTGTATAGCCCATTCCAAAACATGTCTCAATGGACTTTACAATAAAGAGAAATATTCAAAATATGATACCAATTTGTTTTAAAAAATTATATGAGAAAAGTAATAAATATCTGGATATATAAAAAAAGATATATATATAGATGGTTCCAGTACTTATAGGTGCACACGAAGAGAAAGCACGTCTACCATAGTAGTTTGTTCTCATTCTAGGGACACGGAGGAGATGTTTTGATCCAGATCTTAAAAATCTAGTTGGCACATACAGGTGTAATAAGTTCCTTAAATAGTCTGGAGCAAGCCCTTTCAGCGATTTGTACGTCAGTAAGAGTATCTTGTAAATTATTCTCTTCTTGATTGGAAGCCAGTGAAGTTTCGTCAATACTGGTGTGATATGTTCTTGCCTCTTGTTTTGTGTAACCAATCTTGCTGCGGAGTTTTGAATTCGCTGAATTGGAGCTTTCTTTATCTGGAAGCCCGTATAACAAGCTGTTACACTGGTCGAGTTTAGATGTAATCAGGGCATGGGTGAGTTTTTCCGTGGTTGCATTGTCAAGATATCTTCTAACTTGCCCAAACACGTCTCAGAGAGAAAGATGCAGATTTGCAGAGTTGGTTGACATGTGCATTCATGTCAAGATGGCAGTCTAGTGTTACACCAAGATCACGGACTGATCTTGGTGTAACACTAGACTGCCATCTTGACATGAATGCACATGTCAACCAACTCTGCAAATCTGCATCTATCGTACGTCCCTCAAAACGTACGAAATGCAGTCTCTGACAAATAATACATTGTCTTTTTGTAGTGACATTCTTTGTAGAATGAAGCATAAAGGCCTATATGCAAATAAGTTGCTGGATATTTTCGACTGCAGGTTATTCTTTTAACATATTAATGATGACAGAACTATCGAGTTCTGTTTTCCCAAGCCTTGCTGTCTGTTCTGCAGCAGATATTTATAGAGAAGCAGTACTGGATTCAGCGCATTCCTTAAAACAATGGGGATTAGAATCTACCCGAACAAGTCTACTTTGCCTTTATGTATAGAAAATAATAAACATACACTTTAATCCCATTAATTATTGTATCCCTTGGGGCTGATTTATCTTTTATGCCCATTTAAATGATTTACATTTTATTTAAAACCCGTGGTACTCTGACTCTTACTAATAAAAAATTCGAAAATACTTTTTCTATTCTATTTGTTAAAATCTAGATTGTTAACGTAAACGCGTGGGTCTCGTTATTCATTCGCTAAGTCATCAGTTGTTCCGCTCGCTAGGTTGAATTGATTTAACAAAGCATGGAAGTG
>NC_090885.1:13413590-13426090 GCF_036669925.1 Montipora capricornis | reverse complement strand
AAGAAAATAAGCTTTCCAAAAACATAACTTATTTACACGAATTTGGTCATTTTAACGTTGGTTATGAATTTTTCGTTGCTAAATAAAGATCTTCGTACTTATTAGATTTCTTGGACCCAAATTTGACGGAAAACTGAACAGGCACGAATATTTTTGGATTTTTTAACGTAATTACTGGGTAGCCAGTATGGCAATTCCTCGTCGGAAAATGCGTTTAATTAATTTGTTTGTCTTTTTTTTTTTTTACGTGTCATGAAAAGTCTTTCCTGTCCCTCCCCTACTAAGTAGTGTCTTTGTGCGTAGAGTCTTCTTCGCGTATGTTTGGTAAGTCTTAGGGTGTACCAGTAATGCATAGATTTTTATCAGGTGGACACAGTAGGATATTTAACTTAACCTGCAATGGCGTCGAAAGTCATTATAATGCGAATTGGCGTTTTATTGGCTCTATAAACAAAATACACCCTCATGGAGATCAAGAATGGAACGTCAATTGGATTGCAGTGAAAAATAAAGATTTGGAAACTTTAACTCGACGAGTAGTGGTCTTCGACAACAGTTGCATTTTTCGCCGTTGGATATCAAGTGAGCTTTGTTTCTAATATTTTCCTAACTTAATGTTATGTACAACACTGAAATCAACTGGCAATTCTTTTTATATTTTAACATTGAAGGAATCGAACACTTTGAATGCATCACAGTGTTTACTAAAGTCGCATCTCAGTTGTCTGGCAATTTACATTTTATTTTTAAGTCTTCAGGTTAAAAAAAAATGCAAATGTGACAGTGAAGAATTATTTGAAAGAAGGCTTTATTATTTGCGGTCAAGGTTTGTCCGAAAAGGGTTTGATCTGAACTGTGAGACTAAAATTTATTTAATTGCTGTTGCGTTCCTTGTTTGCACGCAAGTAATTAAAATTGGAAGGGTCTTTTTGCCTTAAATAGCAGATATTTTGTTTGTTTCAATAAATTTTACGCAAGAAAAGGTTTTTGTGACATTTTTTCGTCCAAATGAACTACCAAAAATAAAGCTTTTTAACGACCTTTATGTGGAATATTTTTTGTAATTACTGCAGGGTTGCCAGTATGGTAATCCCAGTTGGAAAATGAGTAATATTTCTGTGTTTTTTTTACATTTTTTTAATTATTTTTATTTTTTCCGTGTCGGTAAAATTCTTGCCTGTTACTCCCCTGCTAAGTCATTGGGGACTTTGCTAATTGTGCATTTCAAAGTTCTTGTATTTCCCCACCCGTGGGGGATTTTTTTCTTGCAAATTCCCCAGGATTTGTCGAAGCCAAGCACCCAATATTCAAAATCTATATCATAGAACAACAACATACACCTTAACACAATAGGCCATTTCCGAGTTCATGTCTGCCTCCTCTTCAAAGAGAGTCTAAGTGCAAAGTTTTTCTTATGAAAATTAGTTTTCATTCATATGTAAAGTCGAACTAATTACCATCACAAAAACTTTGCACTTAGACTCGCTTTGAAGAGGAGGCGGATATGAACTCGGAAATGGCCTATTCAAAGGGACTATTGATAGATATAGCTCTAAAACTGTTGTCCTTTGAAAACAGAACAATTGAGAAAGACGATCCAAGTTGATTAAAGCGGTATTAAAGCGATACCGCTTCTACTGTATCACTAACAAAAGACGACCTGTTGACCTTTAACAGTGACCTCTATAAACAAAAATATATACACAGGGGCATTTTAAAGTTTCTTATGCCTACAAATACGTACAAATTTGTGACGGATGGTCTGTTTGATAGACAAAAACTAATGGATTTTAAAACATAACTTCTTCTTCTCCTCCGCCATCTTGCCATCGATTGAGCGAACAATCTCCTCGAGAGTAGGGCATTCAAAAGTCTAAGTCGCCACATTTCCCCCACCACAAGGGCAGAAATTTGTTATCATTGGGGAGCAGTCAACTCCTACGATAACTATAGCTGTAACTGACCCAGTTGCCACCTCCAACTTCAACAACAACCTCCAACTTCAGCAACATCTGCTGGGCAGTTGGTAGCCTCAATTAGTCAGATATTGTCTCCAGTGGCCACCCCTGCACAGAGCTCTGTTGCTGGACCCTCTTCGGTTCATGTGGGGTCATTTTATTCCACCCGTGCAGCAACCAGTACTGCACCTCGCGCCGTACCCCACGCAGCATCTCCCAATTCCCCCAGATAGGAAAAGGGAAAGGAAGAGGTGGCAAGCGGGGGAAAGGCCCAGCAGCTCATGCTACTTTAGCCGCGGCAGCTGCAAGTGCTGCGACGCCTTTCCTCTCCTATGATGACCCCGATTTAGGTAATCCCCCCCAATATCCCCACCCACAGATCACCCCTGCCCGACCACCGGGCATTTACCTTGAGGGTCCACTCCTCAGGAATAGAATGGTGAAACCTTAAGACTTTTTCCAGCTATTCTTTACTAGGGAAATGGTTGAGAGTATTGTTTTGCATACCAACTCCTTTGCTAACATCCATATTGCTTCTGGGGGTTATAAGACTTACACCCGTTCGGATGGAAGCTGGCAGGAAACAACATCAGAGGAGATCCATAGGCTCACAGCTCTTTTGATTTATTTTGGGTTAGTAAAATTAGTGGGGGAGGTAAAGAAATATTGGAGCACGGCTACTTTGTTCCACGGTCTATGGACTCGAGCAATCATGCCCAGGTTGCGGTTTTCAGCCCTTATGGCTTTTCTACACATCTTGGACCCCCTCAACGAGCCTGCTGGTAACAAGTTACATGAGGTAGAAGCTCTTGTTCAGTATTTTAAAACAAGATGCTGGGTCTTTTACCAGCCAAGGCAACATGTGGGGTGCAGGGATGGCGCAGTGGTGAGAGCACTCGCCTCCCACCAATGTGGCCCGGGTTCGACTCCCAGACTCGGCGACTCGGGTGTCATGTGTGGGTTAAGTTTGTTGGTTCTCTACTCTGCACCGAGAGGTTTTCCCCGGGTACTCCGCCCGGGTACTCCGGTTTCCCCTCTCCTCAAAATCCAATATTTGACGTGATTTGTGTTAATTGTTGATTTCAATTTACAGTGTCCCCAATTAGTGCTTCAGCGCTAGAACGACTAGACACTTAAATATAGTTCCTTTCCTTATGTCTCCATTGATGAGCGTATGGTGAAGTCCCGACCGATCAGGCATCCGACAATACATCAAGGATAAGCCCACCAAGTGGGGCATAAAGCTATGGGTATTAGCCGATAGCTCCAATGCCTATGTCCAAGATTTCAATATCTACATAGGTAAGCAGGGAGGGGGGGGGGGGGGGGGCGGGAAGTTAGCAAGCATGGCCTCGGTTATGATGTTGTTATGACCCTAATGCAAACCACCTTGACCAGGGATATCATTTGTTTATTGATAACTTTTACTCGTCTGTGACCCTTGCCAAGCACTTGTTTGATCGTGAAACTCTTGTTACTAGTACTATTACAGATAGCAGGAGGGATTTCCCAGCAAGTCTAAAGAATGGCAAGGTATGGGCAAAAGGTAAGCCTAAGGGAACTATGCGTTGGGAGAGGGATGCACCTGTGTTGGCATTGCAATGGGTCGACAACAAGGTAGTGTCTATAATTACTACCTCTGGCAATGCAAATGAGACCACACAGGTGAGCCGGAAAAGAAAGGCCGGTGGTACCTGGAGTAACACAGATGTACAACAGTCTGAGGTTTTCCATATGTACAATCAGTACATGAATGCAGTGGATCGATCAGATCAGATCCTGGCCACCCACAATGTACAGCGGAAGTGCATGAGGTGGTGGAAAAACCTTATTTTTCCACCTTATTGATATGGCTCTTGTGAACAGTTTCATCCTTTACAGGGAACAACAACGTAAGTTCCCTGATAATGAAGCTCGTAGACGACCGGCTTCATACTCATTGGCGTCCTACAGGGAGGGACTTATGAGAAACATCTGTAATCTCCCTTTGAGAGGTTACCCCCCACTTAATTCTACATTCTACATCTCTCACTGTCCAATTTATTTGGACGTGAGAAGACAGTGTGTGGTGTGCTTGAGGAAGGGAAGGGATCGCAAATTTGTGTTCTCCCCCTGCAGTGCACGTTAGTGTCAGGGATTACACATGCACATCACAAAGGAACTGAACTGTTATCAGGTGTTTCACACCAGACAGTTTCACAACGAGTAAGTATGAACCCTGGGGTAGCTTTGAATTGTATATAATGTTAGTCCAGTTATATGTAAAGTTGTGTTATTGAGAGAAAACCCAAAAAAATTAACTAAGCATTGTTATATTTTGTGCTTATCTTACACATTGTCTGTTGTTGCTACATTCTGATGAATTTTTGTTTTGAGTGTGGGGTCTATCATCTCTTGAGAGATAATATATTATATCTATATATTACATCTCTCAAGAGATTATAGGGGTGAGTGGTGGGTACCCCACCCCTTTTTTTTCCCAGGTATTTCCCCAAGGCACATGTAGTTTAATGACCAAGGAGTGCTAGAGGACTGCATCACTTCAACCGATGTCCTACAAGTAAGTGTAATATGTTCTGTCTTGGTTGTAACTCATTTAAATTTGCTGTACATGTCATTACTAGAACAGGGAACATTGTAAAACATTTTTTCCCTGCTTATTTCTATTCACCTGGTCTTTATTTGTGCCATTATATTTGAGTTCTGATTTTATAATTTGAAGGTCTGCATCTCATCAGGGTTGGTGATTGTTGGTTGAAATGTGTAGTTTTGGGAACCTATTCCCTTATCTTTTATGGGAGGTAATGCTCTCCACCATAACAAATTTCTGGACACTTGGCAAAAAATAAATTATATTCCTAGGATCAAATTTCACTCTTTTTGGGTACCTCTACAAAAAATATCATAATAAATTCTACTTTCATTCTTTTTCAGCCAAAATTTCAGGATATCTTCCCCATATAATATGGAACATTTTGTTTTGGGTACATCAAGTGCTAGCCTCATTGAAAGAATGGCCTCTGACTGAACAAAGCTGTAATGATTATTTATGCAAATTTTAATCTATATTTTAATTAATATGTTAGCAGATGTTGGATTAATTTGTTAGCTCACAATTTTTTTTGGTTGTAGCTTGCTTTATCCTTTCTCTGTTATTGGAGGTTTGGTTTTCCTTGCTTGTGTAATTATCTGGAGAGAGAGAATGAAAAATATAAAGTTTGTGATTTTTGGCCTTTTTACTGTTGTCTGAAAAGAGTTCTAGCGTTTCTCCAGCTTCATAGTGACTACTATTCTACGGATTTTTCACGCATTTTTCCGGAGCGGATCAGCCTTCATGCTAAACAGAAAACGGATGCTCACATCGATCTCATCAAACACACCGCAAAAGCTTTCAGCAAAGCACAAACGTGGGAATTGTGTGTAAAAACCATCGCAAGCAAATGGCGACGGCGATATCAGAATGCGGGATGTTTATGAATCGTTTATATAGTATTTTCGGCCTCCTGTTGTAAAAACACTGTAGCAGATACCCTTGGTCTTATTTCTTTATCGCTATATGTAGAGCCTTATTTAGTACCTCTTGAATTCCCATAATTTTTCTTTAGATGCTACGATAATTTATTCTTCGATATGCTTCGTTAGAGGAATGTCTTATTTGGCAATGCATCACTTTTGGGGGGTTGCCGTATATGAGGATTCAGTTCTTCCCTGGCAGCACCCTTTTTGCGATGTTCTTTGCGAATAAAGTTGTTATAAATAAATAAATAAACTCGTATGTTTCTCTGATCGACCGCTTTGATCTCCTTTTTTCTCTTCTTTTTTATTGCTAGTACCAGACCTCGGATATTCCTGTGGCGATTTTAATGCCACAAAAAGTAAAATATGATGATTATAAAATACAAATACCTCAAACGTTTGCAAGCGAAGACAATTATTTGATGTTTCCAGCGAAAAGCAAGTGCTTTGATAGTCTATTAAATATGCTGTCAAAAATGAACTTCTACTTCCGGCGAAAAAGTATTTTACCCATATCTCTGGCAATTCTTAATCTTATTACTCCCTTTTTTGCAATCGACAGACCTGTGAAAGTACGGTCTAGAAAAAGTTTCTCCAAATAACGAAAACGTTTTCCCAGGAATTCGAAAATAATTGCCGTTTTGTCCAGTTCCATTTTAAAATGTGACAAGAGCACTATAAAGTTGCCTCTTTCGTGACTCGGAGAGCGCCATCTTGGATATAACGTGTAATGACGTAGCAATAGTCAACAAATGTGTTCGACCTCACTAAATTCTTCGTTCCGCGATCACTTTCTCCATGTTGTGTGACCTTTCTGCTTCGAGAAATTTCAAATTTTTTGAGGGACAAATCACAAAAAATACAGATAGTAAGACCAGATTTATTGAGTTGTTTTTAAGTTGTGGACTAAATTTATTAATCTCAATTGAAAAAACCTACTGCAACAATTTCAACCAGTTCAATTTAATACATGTAATTCAAATTCAGTCTTATTCAATAATAAATTACAAACCAGTTGCATAAGAAACTATTCAAGTAACATCAATTTAATACTGAACATTAAATTAGTATTGGCAATATTCTTAACTGTTTCTAAGGGTAACTTTAATAAATTCTTATACCTTTTGCATAAATTAGTTGTAAATTTTTGTGGAAAATTCTTATAGACTTCACAAGCATCCAGTTTACAAAATAATGTTCATCATCTTGACTTGAATATCGATGAAATAAAGAAACCTATGTTACACAATAAAGATTTTTACTCAATGTCAAAGTGATTTTAAATCCTTGACTTTCCATCCAGGTGGTTATTTTTATTGGCCCCCCTCTCCCCCTCGATATCATTCATGTCACCTACCAAAACTGATTGGCCCCAATACAAAGCCCAGGCATTACCATTACAACATGTTGTACGGATTAAAATTACAATAATTGGTTATATCTAAATATCATTTGTAGTATCTATATCACCGGTATTACGACAGATATAGCGTTATGAAAATCTATCAGTCAAAGAAAAGCTGCGCGGACAACATTAAACAAAAAAAAAACCATAAACGACTTAAGTATCACTTCAGTTCTGCCCAACAAACAAAATGCTCAAGAGACAGTTAATATCAAATGTATGCATTAACCTACAAACTTTCCTGGCTTCCATTTTATAGCTATTTACTCAATGAATTTAGAATATATTATTCTTACTTTGCTACTAGATCTACAGTAGAATTTTCTTGTAGCTCCAGTCATGGACACCTCCAACAGGCAAACACATGTATATAAAATTCTTAAGATTCTACATTTGCAACTTCGTGATAGTCAAAATTGAAAAAAAGACACAGCTGCACAGTGGTTGTTTTTTAAGACCGTCCACTCATGAGGATTTGTATACTTCAGTCTTTATCATACTTCTTACACCAGCGAGTCATCGGAATTAATTGCCAGCTTGTTTTCTCTTGCTCTACTGGTGTCGTCACTCAATGACAGTGACAAACTTTTCTCCTCAAAATCCCCCTTATCAGCATTTACATCAACAGAATACAATTTTGCCTTCTTTTGGGTTCTTTAGCAGGGGCTTTTCTTCATCAGGAGTATATTCATTACCTCGATAGAAAACATAATGTTGCCAAACAAGAATAATGTTAAACAGGAGAGTAACCAAACCCAGGGCCATCTTAGGAACATTTCCTGTCAGCTGTGTGTTGCTGTGTTCAAT
Source organism: Montipora capricornis (assembly GCF_036669925.1). Lineage (NCBI taxonomy): Eukaryota > Metazoa > Cnidaria > Anthozoa > Scleractinia > Acroporidae > Montipora > Montipora capricornis. Next base: position 13,418,404 of record NC_090885.1, on the reverse strand, counting down.
AACGCAGTAGATATCCATCTGTAGAATGCTGAGAATTCCACCTCCAAAATCCAAAAGCACTCCACCTATGTGAAACCCTGTAGTGGACTTGCGCTTGAAATTAAGCCAAACTTGAGGAAAGTACTGAAAATGACAATATGAGTAGTGAAAATTATTTTGAAATAATTTCCCCCTCTGACTAATGATATGACAGACTGATCCAAGCCTGTAAAGCCTGATCCTTACACCGACGCAAGCATTATGTATGCAAAAGTAACATTTGCACATGCGTAATGGCCTGACTGGAAGGTTGTGTCTTTCATGCTAACTTTTACAAAGTATACTTGTCTAATGAACAAGTATAATGCTACTGAGTTAATAGACTAAGTTAATTCATATGTTTTGCTTTTTCTTATGTTTGTGACACCTGTGAAGACAACACTAAAAGGTGTCTATCAACCCTTAACATCAGTAAAGGCTGCCTATTCTAACCTCTCGTGGTCCCTCTTCAATACGATATCAACTGAGTTCATGACCCCTCTCTGATATTTTTAGAAAATGCCCCATGCCCCCTGCCCCCACCCTCGCTGTCCCAAAAATTATGGTTTTAAACAAAAAAAAGACAGGCATTTTTTTCCCTGGATACATCTGTATGCAACAACAGTTCTAATTATAATGCCTCACACAATTTTTGTCCTGCTATACCAAACTTCAGAAGTCACTCAGTGTATTTGCTTCCTGGCATAATGATCATTTTCTCAGAAAATGTCATCCCATTTTTGACTTGTTTAGCACAGCAACTTAGATCACAGGCAGTTGACATGTTGAAATCTACTTGACTGCCACAAGGCAATTTAAATCATGAAATCAACATCGTAGTTTGTCATGTGCTACTCAGTGCAACCAAAATAACTGAAAGAGTAACTGCAGAATACCCGGCCACTATAATAATATTGTGTTCTTGTATCAGCATAACTTAAAAAACAAGACATGTAATATTATAAGCACTTGCATTCATAAGCAAACAAGTTGTCGGGTAAATTTCCATTTAAAAAATTCTTCAAAAATAAACTGATTAAGTTATCGATGCATGATTTTCGTCAACCAACTGTAGTGAAACAAGGCCAAAAACAGTGTCTGGAGCAATAAACCTAGAGATATTTTTTAACATCTTTCTTAAATTATACACCACACATATATCACTGCTAATGCGATATAACAACCAAAACAGCCTTAAAGACTAATATTGAAACTTTTAAAAATAGGAGCGACTTCAGACTTTAATACCCAGACACCATAATACACTGTCTTTTTGCAGTGACATTGCTTCAAGAATGAAGCATATAATCCTATATGCAAATACGTTGCTGGGTATTTTGGACTGTTGGATAAATGCTTTTAAAATAGTAATAGTGACGGAACTATCGAGCTCTGTTTTCCCAAGCTTAGATGCAGCATAGTTAGTGGATGCAGTATGTTCTGCAGCAGATAGGAAAAGATAAGCAGTACTGGATTCAGCTCATTCCTTACAACAATAGGGATTATAATCCACCCGAACAAGTCTACTTCGCCTTTATGAACAGGAAATACAAGGTATCTACATTGTAATTTAATCCCATTAATTAAGTTCGTTATTGTATCCGTTGGGGCTGATTAATTTTAAATTATTTACATCATATTAAAACCTGTGGTACTCTGAGTTTTACTTATTAAAGATTCGAAATAACCTTTTCCATTTTTTATAAATCAACATTACATGTACTTCTTACGTAAACACGTGGGTTGCTTTAAGTTCATTCGCTAAGTGCATCAGTTGTTCCGCTCGATAGGTTGACCATTTTAACAATTTAAAGCACTTCCGTAAACTCACCGTTCCGAATGAGACAACGAGTTTAACATATCCACAGTACTGCAGGACCAAAAACCACGAACCGACGCCAAAGTACTTCAAAATAACAAGGGCAGCCAAAGCGACCAAACATCCCCCACAAGCCAGGACTGTGCTGAGATGAATCGCCTGTGATCCTCGATCATACATCAAACACTGTATACCCTGAAAACTTGTGCAAACAAATGCCACAATAGCGAACACTACGTCTGTGAGTTTAACAGGATTATCTTCATCAGATTTTTCGAAGACCAGTTCAGGTTTGAAGAACGCAGTAACATTGTAAATCACATATGTAACGTAACTGAGAAGAAAATATCCCAACATATCGAACGAGAACCCGACAACGCATTTTCTCCGCCAGTTTTCGTAGATTTGCGGTAAAAAAGACACTGTCCAGCAAAAGAAGTAACCCCAACCCACAACATCGGCTAAAATAATGAGAAAAGTCTTTCCGAGCATGATAATTCGAGCTGTGGCAAATACCGGTTTTCTTACCACAACACGAATAAATACGTGTGACGTAATCATTCTACACCGGAAGGCGAGCAATAGCCCTTTTCACGGTTTTTTATACTCTTTTTCATTGGCCATCTCAGTTTTGTGTTATTTCACATTGTAGTCACCATCTGTCTTCTCATTGGCTAAAAGCGTACAGGTAATACCTCTGGGAAACAGGGCAACCTGCGCAACCTACAGATTAGTGAATAATCTGTAGGTTGCGCGCGCAATACATGATTTCCAAGAGCAATGTCACTCAGTTGTACATTTTTAAGTGTTTGAAAATAAACTGTGATCGCTGCGATAATGCGTTTGTCGTTATTTTCTTCAAAAAAATCTATAATAAAACAACTGGGTTAAATGTCTTAAACAAGGTATCAAAAATCGGAATTCTGTCTTAAAATGGGTAGGAAAATCAGCGATATTTGTCTTAAACAAGGTCAGGGTATGAGGGGCCGCGCCGCACCTCCCCAACCAGGGATACATCGAGTACCCCCCCCCCCCCGGGCACTTACCTCGACCTTGATTATTCCGGAAATCACAAAAACCTCATCCATAATTGTTTATTGTCCAGTTACAGTAAACTTCAAGTACAGGTAAAGTTCGGAAAATGGCGAGAGATTACCAGAAAGATAAATCTGTAATATAACTTGAAGTTGTTTGTATTAATGTTACTAAATTTGCAAATGCAAACAACGAAGCGCTATTCGCCCTTGTCACACGGCGGCCATACTGTCCCGGGAGACCCAAAAGAACTTTGTTTTACCACGCCAAGCCTCGCAGTGGAAACAATGGGGATGAGGCTTGGCGTGGTAAAGCAAAGCTTTTTTGGTCTCCCGGGACAATATGGCCGCCGTGTGACAAGGGCGAATTAGCAGGTTATCAGGATACGGGATTTTTTATCTATTTATTTTTTGGAAGGAGAATTTATTCAAATCCTACAGTTGTACTTGCTTCCTTAACTCCGTTCATCCTAAAAATTATAAGATCAGCCTTAAATCATCCGAAAAACTCTATACAAATCACAGTTCAACAGCTTATCATCCTGGGCCCGGTTGTTCGAAAGCCGATTAACTTAATCCAGGATTAGAGTAAATTTTTCTTTCATGTTTTCTACTTTTTGGTGAAAGTTTCTTTTGTTGATTTTTGTTTTTGAAGATTGACTTCTTCTAATGTAAAGTTTTGCCGAATATCAGCATTGAACAGCATTTGGGAGTAGAGAAATAAACTCCTTGGTTATTTTTTAATCTGGGATTATTGTTAATCGGCTTTTGAACAACTGGGCTCTGCATCCTGGGCCAGTTGTTCAAAAACCGAGTTTTAAATCGAGTTTTATTCTTTACTCCCACATGCTGTTCAAGGCTGATATTCGGTAAAACTTTACATTAGAAGAAGTCAATCTTGAAAAACAAAAACAAGCAAAGGAAACTGTCACCAAAAAGTTGAAGCCATGAAACAAAAGTGTGCGCTAATCCTGGATTAAGGTAATCGGCTTTCGAACAACCGGGCCCTGTATTCGGAGTCCGGTTCCGTAATCCTGGTTTAGTTCCTTGCAAACTGTTTACAAAATCTGTACTCTATTTCTCTCAATGTTCAAAAAGCTAAAATTCCGTAATTTCGTGTTCTATAGTCCAGTCCATAGTTCTGTTTTTACAATTCCATAATCTTGATTTCATTAAGCTTCAATCCCGTAGTCCAGTCCGCGTTGAGATCGCCTAAACTCTCTTTATCATCGATTCAAAAGTCAACAAAAGCTACAAGTAGTAAATAGTTCTCAAATACTACTTAAGTTCGTCATGATTCTACACTCGAGCTGAACAAAAAATTATCAAAAAAGAAACCAAAAAACCCTGGTGATCGCTTCTCGAGAGAACAGACAAACTGTGCCTACCCCTTACGGCACGGCAAAAAGTACTGTACGTAACACAATGGTACTTGACCGTAGCTGTAATTTTTAATGAGAGCAGAAGGAACTTTTTGGAAGTGTTGATCGAGAATAAAGCAATTGGCCATCAGCGAAAAATATTTCGGGAGATTTTTGTTGCGTTCAATCAGAGTTCAATTTTTCTATCGTACTTTTTGTCGTACAAGTAAAGTCGGAAAAACGAAAGTGACATCGATTTTAGCGGCCACCTGTGATCAAGTTACTTCACGTGTAGTGACAACTCACGAAACAAAGGATGCGTCTGTGACAAAATGACGGCAAGATACCGGGTTTTTGTTAGTTTGCTTTTATTTTTCTTTCAAGTGTTAATAAAGTACGACAAGATATATGAGCGAATTTAACACAAAGATCACAAACGTTGATGCTAGTCCAAGTGTCAGCTGAAGTTAAGATTCTGCGAATGAGGTTAGTACTTGGATGGGGGACTTCTGCGAAGTCCCCGTGACGGCGATAGCTAATTCGTTTTTTAAAACTTGATTTCATTTTTTATCTTGTTTGGCC